>NC_139482.1:121645440-121710440 GCF_008360975.1 Lichenostomus cassidix | reverse complement strand
TAAAAATATAAAAATGAAACTGCTACCAACGGGCCAAAAGCAAACAGAGAACAGAGTTTAATGCACTAATAATAACGAAAGTCATTGCTGCTGAATCAAATTTCTCTCTTGATAAGATTTCAAAAACCCACTGAGTACATATTACCCAGTGATGTGTGCATTCTTGGAAAAAGCTGCTGTGAATCTTCAAGGCAGCACAGGCTTAAGTGATGTGCAAAGAACCTATGGTAATGATGATGACATTAAAAGGTTCATAGAACCAGTATTAATAGCTAGAAGCAAGATGAAGCACTAGCTTTCTGCAAGGGATCATAGGCAAAAACACAAAGCTAGGAAAAAAAGAGTATGTGAATTTTAAGAACAGCTGAAAACAGCAGGTGAACTCTTCTATCTACAATCACCTAGAAAATAAGAAGGAGCTTGAAGAACAAAGATGAGCTGGAACTAAAATACTGTATGAATTAGAATTCCACCAAGTAACTCCTTATTAGGAATTATGCTGAGCAAACACTGCAGTAATTTTCAGACCTTGCTCAGCATTTGATGCCCATAAGATGATAAAATTATATTATCTAAAAAAATGTATCCCACAGGTGAGAGGACTGTGACACATAATCTCAGAACCACATAACAATTCTGACATTAAAACCCACTTGTTTTCGAGCAAAATAACTGAATTTAAAGTTAATGTATCCTTTTATTCAGAAATGAAGCTATCTTATTTTGCTAAATCTAGTAATATTCACAAATAATAATCCAGTTGAAGCACTATATAAAGAAGATAAAATGAACTGTAGTTTGAATTGTTCCATCTCTTGTGAATTAGCATTATTTTCAAGTGTTCCATTTCAAACCTTTTGTAAAAGAAAATACTACATTTAGAAAAGCATATATTCTGCAAAATTTAGCTGGGTTTTCTGTATTTTGGAAATCCATAAAAGATACTGGATGCACGAACATGAAAAGTAAAATCCCTTATAAACTGGTATTAAGCAGAGAAACTAATCAGGGTTATTTCTCTGTCTAGCATGAGGAAAGAGAATCACAAAAGAGAATTTAAAGTATGAAGTTTACAATTAGGTTTCAATAGTTCCTTGTCTTAGTAAACACTTTCTTTCAAATTGAGGATCTTGCTAATGTTAACACTGTTCTTTAAACAAACATGTAGGACAGAATGGATGGGCTCTTCTGCAGGAAAAACAGTCACCAACCCTGTAAGCATCAGTGAAAACAAGTACATATATCAATATAAGGGACCTCAGTGAGGCTTCTTCTGAAATGCAGTTTTGGGTTTGGGTGCTAGAGAGAAGAAATGACACACTTGCAGAGGCATCCACAAGAAGTAGACTTGAACTGTAAGATAGTGAGTTGTCAGGGAGCTCCAGCCAACCCTTCATGCAAAGAACGATGCAGAGCAATTGTCCTGCTGGCTAAGAAAATGCACGCTGCTGAAAGAACTGTGGCCAAGGAAAAGCTTGGAAGCCTGCTTCCAAAAAGATACTTCTTAAATGATTCTTAGCATCAAATATGAATGTGAGCTATCAGACAGAGCAGGGTAGAGAAGACAACAGAAATGGGTTAATTAGGTGCAGAAAATACTAGTGTTGAGCACATACTGGAGCACATCTAAGTACATTACTGTTTTTCTATGATGAATGATTAAAATAATCTTTCTTTTTTTTTCCCTTCGACTCACTATCACTGCTCCATTATGTATCATTAGGGAATGGAGATTTATATATGCAAGTATTTTCCAGGCAACAAAAGGGGGATGTAGGGTCTGTTTAGCATATGGCAGAAGAGGAAGTTAACAACAGGATTCTAGTAGCTGGTTTACACAGTCGGCTTTGCCCACAATGGGCTAATTAACCTTAAAAAAATGCAAGATGAAAGAGGGTAAAAATTCATCTCAATTGGCAGTGCACTGTGCATGATATCAAAGAAGAGATATTTGGCGGAAATTAGAAAATCTGAATATGAAATTGTTATGGAACAGTTGGCCTGTAATAATCCCTCGTGTATTATTAACAGGACAATTTACAGACATTGAGGCTACATTGATACTAGTGAGTTAAAGTGTATCAGGGAACATTTTCCAGAAACTGAGGGTCAACCTTCTGTAAAGTTAAACAGTAAGAATGGTCACTGACCTTGTTTTGGCCTGGGCCAACTAGCCTCCTCCTAAACAACTCCTGAGCACAGCTGAGGGGCTATCATGGGTCCACACCATTCCCCAGACATGCTTTGCATGGGAACTTTGGAACTTCTCGGTATTGAACTAAAATAATATATTCCCAAGTAAATTTCTTTTACCAGTATGGACAAAGCCTGAGTTTTCTGAAGCCCTTTTTTACCTGAAGGTCAACCTAGCCAAAGCTATTTTGCAAAGTTATATAGGGAAACCATATCTATAATTTTAATGAACAGCAACCAGCCATTTTAGGACCAGGACACAGTATGCCATTAAGAAGGAAATACAGCAACTTTGTATTTCCTTTATGTGCAATCTCTGCGCCAATAACTGTTTGACAAAAGCCAGAGGGCACTCAGCCAGAGACTCCATTGTGGAAGGAAAGCCTCTCTGATCCAATGAAGAGAAAAACAAGATGCTTTGACCACCACTTAGGGAAACAATAACATGATCATCATCAATCAAAGTAGACCTGGGTAGTAGAGAAGACATTGCTACAGTCTTAGTATGTCTAATAACACTGGTGATTAAGCCTCTACTTTACTTGCCAAAGTGTGTGGCTTTCTAAAGCAAAGTTTAGAGATCAACAGCAAGTGGGATTACTGGATAAAATGAGGCAAGAGGTCTTAATTAGCTTCCTAACTCTTCTGTGCACATATGTGATATGAATATACGAAGTTAGAAGATGCATGGGGGATCTTCAATCTGCAAGGCTGCAGTCACTACGAGCCTAGGCTGCAAAACTGGAGCCTAGTTCAAGGAATAAATTAGGTTCATTCTTTGAGGACTAAAAAAACCATGCTGCAGGAAACTTACGAACATCACTGAAACTTATTGCAAGAGGAAGTGCTTTCCAATGTGAGCAAAACCCAGAGTCAAATGAGAGGCAAAACTGTCAGTAAAATGAGTTACATGTTCAGTTAAAAGTGCATGCCCAAATGAAGTAGTACATCTGCAATGACTTGATAAAATCCTGGAATTTGGATCACAATTGAAACTGCCTTTACAAATCACCTTCAACAAACTCCTTTTTATTTATCAGGCAGTTATGCAGAATTATAATAGAGAGTCCTGGGCAGCATTTTATATTCATTCTGGATTAAACAACAGGTTGGACTGGTCTAAGGGGTGAACCAATTGCCTGATGAACTGATATTGTGAGAATGTATTTTGTACTTCATCAGATATTACATTAAACATTTGCATATAAAAATTTATACAGAAAATTCTAACCCAAGTTTTGACTAAAAGAGTATCACTCAAAACAAACAAGCATAACAATGACATATTTCTATTCATTTTGTTAGAAAAACATAGTATGGGCTAAAAACATTATCTTTTTTTTCTTTAAGAAGTCAGATATATGATCCAGGCTACAGCAACAGTGGAGAAATGCACTGAGTACACCTCATAGGAGTACTTTTTAGCTATTCACACCAGTCTAGCAAGCATGATATGAATGCAGAATGTGCTGTGTCTTAGAAAGGGATGGTGACTGTGCAAGATGATCAAATTACTAAAGTGAGAAAATCATCCCCTTATAGACTTACTGTTTGAACTTTGTGGAAATCCAGGTAAGGAGGATGGACCATTCATTCCAGGCAGAAGAACAGGAGGAAGGCCAGGGAGTCCTGGATAAGCTGCTGGCAAACTGATACCATGAAGAGAACTGCTGTCCATCATGCCTGGCTGCTGTACTGTTAATCCTAGCACATCAGTAGCCTTCTTTATGCGATCCAATTCTTGCTGTGCCATCAGCTGTCTAACCGTTGTAGGAGCTAAATAATCTTTCTCCCGGTCCAGCTGACTTCCCACAGTTTCTCTCACTTTTGTAATATGCTGTTTGGAAAAGATATGATCTCTTATGGACAAACGTGCAGAATATTTCACGCCACATAGAGAACATTCTGGCTTTGTCCCATCAGGTCCAGTCTGATTGATCATGAATGGCTTCCCTATGTTAATTTTGAATTTCTTTTCTTTTGCCCGGGCATTCTGAAACCAGACCTGAACCACACGTTTGGGCAGACCAATCTCATTCCCTAGCATTTCACATTCCTGCATGGTTGGAGTCCGGTAGTCACTAAAGCAAGCCTTGAGAACTTTAAGCTGAAGGTTACTCATTTGTGTTCGGAAACGTTTGTGGCCTGGCCGATCACTGTTTTTGGATTTAAAGGGATTGCTGGCTCCAAATGGGTTAGGTGAACTTGGATCAGCTATGCTAGAAGTTTCACTGCGATCGGCATTATCATCAGGGTCATCAGTAATGTAGTAACTTTGGTCATGGTCGCCATCTTTTTCACTGAAGTGTATTGAAGGACTTGTTAGGGAAAAGAGAAATTTATCATCAGTATTCTCACTGGTAGGTGTAGTTGCTGCTTTTGGCAGTGTGTCATTCACTAGCGGTTTTGGTTCTTTGGGGGGTGATGCAGGTTTTGCATCCCCTGAACTGCCAGTTGTGCTTTCCATTTCATTGTTCCCCTCATCCCCTGTTGTGGCATCACTGATTGCTGTATTAATTGATGAAGTCTCATCAAAGTCAGTCTTGTTTTGATCATATCCAGAGTCAGCAGGAGGGGCATTCAAATTTTCTATATCCTCACTGGACTCTGCTTTAAAAGAAGAAGGACTTAAAAGGTTCTTCGGTGACATTTCGGCAGTTTTGCTAACAGGGGTTGATACAGTGGAGGCTAATTCATTTTCACTTGTTAACTCAGTTTTTGCTAATGACAGTGATGGGTAATCAAAAAATATGTACTTTTGTGGACTTTCTCCTCCATCTTCATTTGATATCAAAGGACTCGGCGGCAAACTGTAACCGGCCTGTTTTCCTTCATTCCAATGTCGAGACCGGATATGACTTTCTAAAGCTGATTTTGCTTTAAACAGAGCTCGACAAAAAGGACATCTTTTATGGGACTGGGCTGGACCAACTGCACGGAATTGTCCCTTTCTTTCTCGGGCCCTTGTGTTCTGAAACCAGACTTGTACGACTCTCTTTTTCAGTCCCACTTCACGTGCAATATGATCTAGCATCTTTCTGGTGGGGTTGGAATCTAACAGGTACTTTTCATAGAGTATTTCCAGCTGCTCTGGTGTAATTGTAGTTCTTAAACGTTTATCACGATGTTGATCTTCTCCACTGTTTCCTCCCTCCTTCTCACTACAGTTATTGTCTTCTTTATCATCTAGTTTTCGTTTCAGGGAACCAGAAACTGTAGCAGGGTGTGCTGTATGTGATGAGCCAGTTTGTGGTGGCATCTGAGCGAGAGAACTGTTAAGTAACTGTCCAGTCATCAAAGGATTATTTGGGTCAAATATCATGTACGGCATATCCATTGGTCTTTCTAAAAACTGTGAGTGAAGAAATTGGTTTTGGGCTGCTAGGAAATGCATGTGCTGGTGCTCTTGCCAAAGTTCTAGAGTTGGAAAGGCAACTGTACACTGATCGCACTGATACTGTAATAACTGAGGAGGTAGACTGTTCTGTAGAGAAGTCATTGAAATTGGCAAAGGACTGGAAGGAACAGGTGTGTTTTGTGATGCAGAAGGAGGTCTCCCTACAATCTGGGATTGCTTTTGTTGTGGTGGTTGAGAAGCTGAGGGCTGAGGGTCAGAAGATGTTACTGGAGTAGACTGCATTGATTTGGTGCTTTGGGAAGCTGTGTCTGTTTGCTTAGAGGTGGTTTCATTTTGTTTTGGTTTTTCTGTGGACTCTGGTTTAGGAGAAGCCTTCTCAGGCTCTGGTTTGGGTGATGGAATCAAAGGAGTACTGGAACCCGAGCCAGAGCTTGCTGCAGTGACTGTCAGGCTTTTCGAGGAGTCGTTTTGGCCAGAAACTGTACAGTTTTTATACACTGTTTGATCAGAGGCATCCATAGAGTCTTCAGTTTGGCTTTCATCTTGAGCATCATCATCTTCGTCTTTATAACACTGCTTTTTCTGGTGTGTAATCAAATCAAAGATCCTGGGGAAAACCACACTGCACTTTTTGCACTGATACTGCATGTTACTGGTTCGGATGTAACGCTCATTTGTCAGTTCCCTTTTCTCATTGTCTTTAGCTTCAGCTTGATTCTCGTAACTTTTGCGAGCTTTTTGTCGTGCATTTTGGAACCATACAACAATAACTCGAGTAGGCAGGTTTAGTACAGTTGAAAGCTGTTCAATTTCATCATCCTTTGGATAAGCATTTGTGTCGAAGAAGTCTTGAAGGACACGAAGCTGGTAGTCAGTAAACCGAGTCCTGGATGACCTCTTGCTGAAAGACGCATCAGACTTGTAGGGTTCTACAGCTGAAGGTTGAGGATCTATTCTGATATCCTCCAGTACTGTTATAGGAGGGTTGCTGAAGTTATATGGAGAATCTTTATTTCTCTGTCGTTCTTTAAACAGTGTGTTTCGAAACCAGTGCTTGATAACTTTCTGGGAAAGACCAGATTTCTCAGCCATTTCTTGGATCTGCTCTTCACTTGGAGAATTGTTAATATCAAAATAAGCCCTCAAGATTTTTAACTGGTCATCTGTGATTCTTGTACGTGGACGCTTGAACTGAGAGTGCCGCAGGAAATTGGGATCTAATCCCAGCTGCTGCTGACAAAGCTGGGTAAGATCAGCAGATAAAGTATCCATTGGTGGCAGCTGGAGGGTGAGCTGAGGAGGCAGTGCAGGATGTTGCACTGGCTGCATCATAATTGGAGGGAAAAGTGGGAGATCAAGTGAAACAGGAAGCTGGACTTGAGGTGGGGCTGATGGTGGTGGTGGTGGTGGAGGAGGTGGTGGTGGTGGAGGAGGAGGTGGTGGAGGTGTAGGTGGTGGAGCTTGCAAAGGTGTGGGAGTTGTGTTTTGAATTTTTCCAGCTCCAGCTGAAGAAGGCTGAGAAGGAGTTGGAGGAGGAGGAGGAGGAGGTGGTGGAGGAGGTGGTGGCGGAGGCGGTGTTGTTTCTGGAGAAGATGGAGAAATTGGATAAAGTTTGTCATATGCCTCCCTGTACTGCCGGGCAAATTTTTCTAATGCTCCATATGGAAAAAAATGTCCATGCACATGTTCTTGGTGACTCTTCAGAATAAGAATGTTAGAAAAAAGTTTACTGCAGGTTCCACACTCCAGTTTGTCTGTGTTTTCACCATCCCCTGTTTTGCCTTTTTTCTGCACTTTTTGTCTGTTCTCATTGTATTGGATAACTAACTCAAACCCAAAGTTCTCCAACAAAGCCTTGGCTGCATTCCCCCTTGCTCCAGAAGCTATTCTGGGTGGTGGGATGGCTGGTTCTGAGGACTTTGGCTTCTTCATATCTTTGTTTTCTTTTAGTCCTTCATTCTCAGAAAATTCTTGCTTTGGCTTCTCATGTTTTTCAGAAACTTCTTCTGACTCCTTATATGATGGCATATCCTTTATCAGCTGGCAGTCTGTACTTACTAAGCTATTTTGCTCTGCTTTCATCAGCTTACTACTTTGCTGCTGCTGCTTTTGGGACTGAAGCTGGGGTTGGGTGGACTGATACTGTTGTGCTTGTTGCTGCAGTATCTGTAGCTGGGTTTGGCCAACATGGTGCTGAGTTTGTATCTGCTGCTTCAAATCTTCGAGCAGTGATCCTGTCATACCAGCCATTCCAGGCATACCAAATGTGGCAGAACCAGGCAAACCCAGATCTGGGCTTAAGCTAAATTCTGTCCCAGGTATATAGAATGGGAAAAGGAACTGAGGCTGTTGAAATTGGAGCAGTGCTTCTGGTGTCATTGGAAAGTGAGGCAAAAAAGCTGGATTTAGAAACTGCGGTTGAAAGAACGCAGCTTGTTGTTGCAGTTCATGCTGTAGTTGCATTTGAAGTTGTGCTGGTGACTGGGGTGGGTGATGTGTAGGCTGAGCAGAAATCAATTCAGAAGCTTGCTTTTTATTTAATTCTTTGGCATCTAAATGTGTTTCTTTGCTGTTAACTGCTGGTAAGCTCATAGATTCTAGCATTCCTTGGCTGGGGCTATTAACATTCCCTGCTACGCTATTTCCACTACTTATATTACCACTTGGTTCTAGTTTTGCAGCCCTTGCCTTTGTCTGATGAAGCACAGATCTCATATGGATTTCCAATGTAGAACTTTGGCTATACGCAACATTACAAATGCTGCACTTGTAGGGTTTGTTGTCAGTGCTGCTGTTGGTTTCTTGAGGGACAGGACTTGATGCTTCCTGCAAAACCTTTTTCAGTTTATGCAGATGGGACACTGAGTTATAGTGGACCAAGAGAATGTTCTTTTGGGTGAAAGACTCTTTACACACTGTACACTTATATGGGCGAGATGGATCTAGAAATTTTTCCATAGTAAAATTTGGCCCTTTTCTAAAAGGTAAGGTCCGCTTTGGTTCCGAGCCCATATCATCTGGAATAGAGCTACTATCACTTCCTACAGGACTTGCTTTACCTTCCTGGTCCATCTCATAATCTCTTTCTATTTCCTGCTCTAGTGCATGATCATCTTGTGCCATACTTTCACTTTCTGCCCAGAGTTCACCATTGACAGGTAAAGATGCACACAGCTGCTGAAGTTCAGCTTCATTGAGTTCAGGGTGGCCTGCTTCCAAGTGTTTTTTTAAAGCCTGGAATGTACGGAAGCTACGCTGGCAAAGGCTACACATGGTAGCCGCCCGTATAGCGTGGTACTGGGAATGTATCTGAAGCTTCTGCATAGTCTTAAAAGCCAAGCTACAATGGTTACAACGGTACTTATAGACATGGCGGTCAGAAACAGACAGCTGTTGCTTCTTCTGCTGTTCATTTAGCTGGTCTGTCACGGAGTCAGTGGTCTTTGTATCTTTACTGCTGCTCTTATTCCAATCTGGTGTTTCAGTAGATTCCTTAGGTGGCTTCTGCTCCTCAGTCTTAATTTCCATTCCAGTTTTTGATTCATCGACCCCAGGGGTACTCTTCTCATCCACAGGATTTTCACCTAGTTAAAGAAAGTGAAGCATCTTTTACACAAGTAGAAGAGAAAGCACAGAGCATTCATTTTAATTTATTTTTTTCACCCGAAATCAGGAAAGGCACCTGGTATGTCACGTGTCGGCTTAGCAAAATATAACAACCCGTCCTTGTCTCAGAGAATAAAGTAGGCAGGACAAACAGGAGGTTAAAAAAAGGAATAAAACCCATACACAACAATCAGATTGGCAGTGGCGTCTGGCCAAGGAGTGGCGTAGGGCTTTTCTTTGTCAAAAGGCAGTAGTTTATTGGTACAATGGGAGCACCTAACAAGGAAAGGAAATAAACAACAGGAAAGAGGGAAAGAGTAGAAATCAGGACAATAGGTAGGACAGATTATTAGAAAGGAGGGGGACAGTGGTCTGAGAAGAGAGGGAAGAGCATGCTGCGGCAAGTAGCAAAGCTTCCCAGTGCATAACACAGTAAGTGTCCAGGATCAGAAACCTAATATTGCAAATGAAGACAAAATCACTTACCTAACATTCCCCATTGATGGTGAAAGTGCCACTGTCTTTTAGGACTGAGTCTTATTTGCTGGTTAAACAAGGAGAATCTTGCCTTCAAAGTGGCTAAGCACTGCTGTTTGATTTTATTTCCACCAAAAGCAAACAGTCTGGCATACATGTGCATTCTAGTAGCTCAGCCAAATTCAGACCCCTTATTACATTTATCTTTTTATTTCTGGGGCTCTAAGCAAGCCAGAAATAGATTCCCTTTACTAAGAAACAAGCAGTTTATTTCTAAATGGCCCGTACCTAGCTTTTAAATGTCTGGGTTTTTTCTTGCATACCTGGATATTTCCCAGATCCCTCAGCTGTAATGGTCGCAGGTGTGTCACGTTCAGATTTCTCTGAAGCAGCTGCTGGCAATAGCATACTATTGGGCATCATGACATCTGGTACAGGAACCTTTGAAAACCAAGAATATGGCATTATTACAGAACAAGTCCCACTATTTAATACTATGCAACAGTATTAAATTATAACTCAAAAGATCTACTGTATCTGGATGACTGTCAGTACTAAATCAAGATCCTGATTCAGCCCTTGATAATGTTTTCTGAGCGACCACAATCCAGAGCATCATGTGTCCCTTGGTGGAGAATCAACACAAAATAATCCACAATAAGGGGATACTATAGAACTACATGCACTCAATATTTCATTGGTCTCAGTGTCACCACAGAGAAGGTTTTGCTGACTTTGCCAAGGTCATTTGATTTATCAGGGGAATCCTCCTAGGATATCCTCCAAAGACAGAAATCATGTTGAGATATGGTCACCAGTCAGTCCTTGACTAAGGGCATTCCCCATTTTCTTCACCTGTATTTTTTTTTACACAAATACTGGACATTCCATGATCTTTGAAGGGAAATTATGTCTAATCCACTTCAGAAGTAACAACTTACTTTCATTTAAAATTGGATTTTTCTCTTTCTTGATTTCAACTGCTTATGTATCTTATTCAGATTGCTTTACCTGATGTGTTATGCTTTGTTGACATGAATATTCGTTCCAAATTTCATGATTTTCCTTTGATCTTTAAAACAAATTCGTATCAGAAATATACGATGGTCCTATTAAGACTTATCAAGTCTTAGTTCAAGCTCCCTCACTGCCAGATTCTGTCTAAAGGACTTTGGGTAAATGAGTTTAGACTGCTGCTCTCCTCATCTCTAACAGAAGGATAGTACTTCCTTCATATAGAGGTAAAAAGATTATTCACAGAAGATACTTTTGAGTTGTAAATAAATAATGGAAGCTACATTTGTTACGAGGTATGGGCAGAAGTTAGGATACATAAGAATTACATATATATATATATATATATATATATATATACACATACATACATATATACATTTATTTATATATACCCACACACAAATTGCCTCTTGGAAAAAATACTCTAGACATTTCTTAAAAAAATAGTTTCAGTATATTTGTGATTTAAACATGGCATTAAAAGCATCCTCTCATAGGACTAGTGACTTTGAGTTTACTTGGGCACGAAAGACTTTTAAAAAAATTCATGAAGAGAACTGTAAATGTCCCAGAAAAGAAAAATTTGCTATAAATAGTATTTATCTTGTTGTCAGAGGGTTCAGTTATGGACAGAGAATATTAATGATAGGAACTATGACAATTTCAATTGTACAGATTATGTTTTACAATCTTTTTCTTTGGGAAACACCAGGTTTTTTCCCCCTCTCAGAAACATTGGGATACCTCTCCAGCACCTGGTGAGGAAAGATTTCAAAGTTGCTTTATTATCAGCATAGAGGGAATCATGAAGAACTTGAGAAGAAAGCTAATGCTGCTCTAATATGGAGGGGGAGATTTTCCATATTTTTCCAGTTTCCTAAAGGGGTCTGTGAAAGTTAAATTTCTACTTCATTTTCCTTGCAGTGGACCAAAACTACATCATCTGTCAGATGACATATAATTAGTATAACACCAAGGAAAAGAAAAGAAGATCCCCAAGTATGTATTCGCTCATCAGCTCTAAGCACAATAAGTTCTACACCTTCAATCAAGAGCTCTCAAGTCTTTCTAATATTTTTGTCACTTAACTTGGGAATGAGGTGGTAGACCTACAACCACAAGCAAATAAATGAAGAAGTCATCTGTGGATGCAGAAATAAATATTTAAGGAGTTGGATCACTGAGATTTCTGAGTACATTTCCATGTTAGAAGGCAAGACAACCAGAGTCAATGTTTCTTAGGAGGCCTGGTTTTTAAACGAACTTATGCTGTAATAAAAAATATGTGCTAGACCTGATTGTGTTTTCACTGACATTGTTTTGAATGGATGTTTAGGCTGCTATTTTACAGTGAATTTCACGTAATGTAACGTACATTTGAGCTATACACAGAAATTCTTCTACATTTGGGAACTACATTCTTCAGGGAGATCCTATTATTTTACTAACAGAACTCACAATACTTCTGAGACCTGCATATTACTATACTGAATTTTCAGGTATGCACTTAGAGACATGGAGTGGCTTGACTTTTCCAAGGTTAATGTCAATGAGGAATTACAGGCTTTTTGCATCTGTGAAATCCACCTTCAGCCATTTTCCCAAGGGACGGCAGTCACTAGATGAGCTTACAAGAGAACCTAAGAGTCCTGACCCACTCCCCTCCTCAGGCTACCTGAATACCACGTCACAACAAACACATTGCCCACAAGGCCCAAGTATGCTTCTGTAGCATGTGCATCAGTATTTGGAGCACTTACTGTCATGAGCAGTTTCTCCACACAGTCAGGGGACACACTGTGCAGATGGGTCAAATGAAGCTGGAGATGCATTTTGTTGCTGAGGACATCTTGGCAGAGGGGGCAGCAGATAACAGGTTGCATTGAATGCTGTGACAGGACATGCATCTGGATACGATTTGGATCCCTACCATTGTAGTTACAATAAGGACATTGATAAAACTGAAAAAAATCAAGTTAAGATGCAGGCTATTAGTCAGTGTGCTTTTTATAACTTGCTGATGTAGCTATTTTAACAGCATATCATCTCTGTTTCATTCTTGAGTTATTTGAAAAAGAGTTCTAGAATGCAATTAAATTGTTACATTTCCTTTTACCTGCTCATGACAAAATTTATTGTCCTCTGAAGGCTTTGATTTTTTAGCTGCACCATCCTCTTCTTTTGCCAGAAGAAGCTGTTGCGCCCCTACCACAGTGTTCACTTTTGGTTCCTTCTCTGGTGTGACTATTCCTGTTTTGAAAACATAATTTTTAAGAACATGTTTTAAACTTTAAAATATCCTGGTTTACAAAAAGGCTCTGACTTCAAAGGTCTCTATTGTCTTTGAGGGCCTTTGTTTGTTTGTTTGTTTTTTAAACTCAGGGAAAAAATAAACTTGAATGAAACAACTCTGGTAGGCACAAAGGTGAAAATACACTTTTATCCTTCCTTGATACTCTATAAATACATTTAAAAATGGACTCTTCTCTACTGTTTAGATAACCCTAGGTTGCCTTAAAAGATTAATCAATAATGTTCTTTCTTTAGCAGCTCAGTATGAATTTGTGTATGACACTGAAACAAATCAGCTTTTGCTTAAAAAGCCTGTTTTCCAAAATAATTAATTTGCTGCTGTTTAATTACACTCTCTCTTTTCTAAACTGTCTGAGCAATATGATTATTGTGCTGTTTTGATAACTCCTGCCTGGTTACAATTCTGAAGCTAAATATAGCAAGGCTTTAAAAGAAATACTGTGGAGAATAGGATTTCAGAGCTAACTTAATATTAATTATATACAAAGATCAGTCATTTGGGATTGCTTTAGATGTTTACACTGTGAATTTTTATAGTCTGGCATTTGTGATCAAAACCAGAATATAATTGTTTTTTATAGATAGTTGTACTATTAAGTATTAAATACTATATTTAATATTATGCCTGAGCTAGCTGTGTAATGCGGCCCAGTCTTGCACACATCAAAGAAAAGAGTGCAATTCTAATTTCCCAGTCCATCAGAAAATTCTTTCCAGCATCAATTTGCCAGATAATCTCTTCTGCTAGGCTGGATATTACAAGAGCATTGGGTAGGCATGTCACATACATCTCACGACAAACACAAAACCTCATTTACCAACCATTCCAATCTCATCATAGTGCGGCATCATCTGACCTTTTTTCTGCTGTTTATTATGAGTATTTCTAATTTTAACTTTCAATTTTCACCATCTTCCAGTCAATTTGCAACTAAATTATTTCCAGGGTGAGGACACTATCACTGGACACTGGGTGCAAATACATCTTGAAATGCAATGAAGCTAAACCATTGATTGCTATCAGACCCAACGTAAATATATAGTCCAGAGGTAATCTGATTGTATGCTGTGCATGAAGATTTATCTTGATTTTTTTCAATCCACATAAGGTTCATATAAATGAACAAATTGCACCTCATTGCACAATAACCTAGGATTAATTTAAAAATAAGGTCATGGACATTTTGGCAACAAAGTAAACATGAACAAAGAAAAGACAAAATCAAGAACTTTCTATTATTATTATTATTATTATTATTATTATTTTCATATAGACTTTGTGCAATATTTGATCTCACAAAGACAACATTACAGAGAAATAAAATAAGAGAATAGTTTTTAAGGTAAATACCAAATCCTTCTGGTAAAATAATAGCCAACTGAAAACTGAATCATGCAGGGACATTTTCTGCAGGGCACTTATTAAAAAAAGAAACATAAAACATATTTTATGACTTATACATTAATGACGATTTCCCCACACATTGATTTTCATCCCTAAGTTGTTAATTATTTCTTTTGGTGTAATTTAGGCCAGTAATTTTGGCATGCTCTAGCTCAAATTAAAGCTTTATTCCTGCCTTATTTCCCTATTTATAATGAACAATTTGTCATCATTGGTTTATCATCTGAACAAGTTCCTTTTAGGAGCCTCCTGAATTTTTGCACTCGCAGGAACAGATCCTGGAGGCCTCTTTTACACTGTTCAGTCACTGCTGGGCCAACAACCCAAAGGACTACCTATGCTTAAAGGTAGAATCTAACTGATGCAATCACATAAAGCACCATTTTATTACTCACTTTGCTTTATGACTATTAATAGAGTACTCCCTGGCCTATCTGTATTTACATATTATTTAACTATAATATAATATAAGTATCTTAACTGTGAGAATTATGGGAAGTAAAAAAGTGACATACTATATTAAGAGAGAAAGGTTGTTTCTTGGGTTTTAGAAGAATAGATTCAAATTATTAACCTCTTCTAATTTCCATCCGTCAAAAATGTCTCTACTGTTTCTTACCTTTATAATATGTCACTTCTAAAATATCCTTTTTAAAGACAAATGGGCGAGAATCTCAGCTGATCTAAATGGACACTGTTATACCGGAAGCTGAACTTAAAAAACAAAATGAGACAATTCCACCTCGTCTTCCCCTCATGACACTAGATTGTTCTCAACTGGTTGTTACAGAAACTACAAACCAAATTCGCCTTCAAAATTTAGTTCTGGAAATGCATCTAACTGTGTTTTGGCAGTGATATTTAACTGCTAGTGAAATTTATCTTGAAGAGCACTCTGTGTGCGCCTGGGCACACACAAGGTTAATATTACACATCATCTTCCACCACAGGATGGAATAACTTAATTACTTCAAAGGGCCTATAATAATCATGAAACACATAGTTCTTGTTTCTATAAAAACAAGGGGGGGTTCTTGGTTAAATTTCTTTTGCGGTTAATATAATAAAACCGTAGAGTTATAAAACACTGTGCTGGGGTCAATAAATGCATAACAAAGCACAGCTTTTTACAATGTTTACTATGATATTTATATAAACTGTCAAAGTTTACAGAGGCTTTGTTGTTTTTGTTGTCGTTTGGCTCTGGATTCATTCAACCCCAAGCACTGTTACTTCTTATATGACTGAAGTTACATCTGGCCAATAGTACTGTAACTGAGTCTGGGACTTAAGGTGAGCTTTAAAGAAAAGAAAAAAGGTGGCTGGTTTTGCCCTCTGGCATAAGGGAGTCACTCGCCCTGCACATGGTGAAGGCCAGAGTCCCCGAGCCACAGTGAACATGCCAAAACCAGAGTTCAGCTTTTCATGCAATGGTCCAACTACTACAGCTCAGTCCGTCATTTCGCTAAGTCAATGCTCTGCTTTCCAGGTTGAATTTGCTGTTTTAAGGAGCTTTTGTAGAAAAGCTGTCTTATAGGAAGGGTTTCAAAGGAGGAGGGAGAGAGAAGAGAAAATGTTGTGGTCTTGAGCATGCTGTGTGGCACTGTTTTCATAGCTAGATGTTCCACTGCCATGGCATTCTTACCAGGCACTTGCAGGAAAACCAGTTGTTATTCACATTTTTAAAAATACTCACTTTTTATTCTTGAGACACATTATTTGTAGGGTTTATTTTTTGCAATTGTGAAACACAACTGCAGTTCTTCTTATAATACAAAATACGCAGATTATTTTAGATGAATAATGCAATTTCAATACATTTAGCTAAAAAAATAAGTTTAATTGTAGATAAGTGCCATGAAATAGACTAGTCAATGATTGCCTGTCAGTAACAGAATTATTTAACTTGTGTAGGATTGCTAATATAAAAATGACACAATTCCCTGCAATTCAGATGTCATCACCTTTGTAATGTATTCTGAAGCCCCAAAATAAAAATAAAGATGTTTGTGTGACTAACATGAAGGAGAAAGTTAATAAAGTACATACACTAGTGAGAAAAAAATCCTTGAAAAGTCATGATAAAACCACTATTTTCTTATTTATGAATCTTTGTATTTGATAAAGATTGCATAATTTAAGACTTCTGACATATCAGATGATGTTATTCAGACTCAAAATAATTCTAAAATTATAATTACTGGTAGAGTATTCTTTCTAATTAGAGCAGAATGAAAGGATAATTTTCATTGCAATAATGAAGGTTAATTTCCATCCTTCCTCATGTTTACTACCTTATTAAAAAGTGCTCCCCTTAGCCATGGCAGAGACATATTACATTTTCAATGCAAATGTATTAATCTGGATAAATTCCATATTAATTCTTGCACTGCATAGAGCTGTAATTTGGATTATAATTAATCTAAAGTGGCACTAGATTTAAATGACAATATAAATGAGGCATTAGTAGGCTTTTCTATTCTGAATGAATATTCAACAAATATAACTTGCATATTGCCAAGTCTCATTTTGAAAGCTCTACTCCTTGAGATAAGGTAAGCAATGCAGCACAACAGCTTACACAAACACACTGTTACTAAATACATGTTAATCCTTTCTTGTCTAATAGATTCTATGCTAAAGAAGGGTCACACCACTTTCCTGTCTAACTTGTTAGTATTGTGATTAATTTATTGGTTTTCCTGAGATTTCTTTGGCAAGACTTGCAACACTCAATTCATGAGAAAGCCCAAATTAACATTCAATTATACATAAGCAGTTATGCAGTCATTAGAAATACTTGTCAGCTGAGTGAAAATTAAGATGATGGTCGGAATGTTACATATGCAGAATTAATTTAGATTAGGAAAATAAAAGTTTCTAAAGGATTCAGCATTTTACAGTACAAACTATTTTCTGCAAAGCACAAAGGCAATCATGTTTTTCAGCCCTTGTTTTTATATGAATCTTTCTGCAAAGTTATTTGTGTAATTGCTGGCACGGGAATGCAGAACAATTACGCTGGGTTTTTGTAGTGCACCCAGTAGGCATCTGGATATAGGTTTGTCCTAATTAAACTTGGCCCTTATGAGTGCTTAATCCTGATGGAATTTTGAGAATTCTCCTTCAGTATTTTTTTCTAGATTCCATTTTTCTTCTTCTTTTTTTTTCTTTTTTGCTGGAGCTTTAATACCGTATTCTTTCTTGAACAACTATACACAAATGAGCCTAAGAAAAAGAGAAAGCTAATAAATTCCCTGAAGTGGTGAAGTGGTTCACACTGTCCCCTAGGCAAAGCCCATGGTAGGAGCTGCAGGCTGCACGTGGCTGTCACCCCTCTCCTGGGAGTGTCCAGGCCAGCCCCTGAGGAGACTGCACATGAGGACCTGCGTCAGCCCGGGAGCATGGCTTTACTGCCCTGCAGACAGTTCTGACCAAGTCACAGAGCCATCCAAGGGGAATATGTATTTTAAACCACAACACAGCTTCTTGCTCAACATCATCCTTGTCATCATCGGCCTTCCCTCAGTCTCTTGATCTCAAAAAATAAAGTGACTGAAGAGCAGTCGAGGTTGTAAACTGTGATGGGTACTGACCTTAGCCCGTCAACAAGCAAACTTAAAGGAAGCTTTAATCTTTAAGTCAGTCCTCTGAATTGACTTGGCATAGAAAGGGCCACCTATATTTTTTTTTGGAAATAAATTCAAAAATGTTTAATATGTAAAGAGC
Organism: Lichenostomus cassidix; assembly: GCF_008360975.1. Taxonomy (NCBI): domain Eukaryota; kingdom Metazoa; phylum Chordata; class Aves; order Passeriformes; family Meliphagidae; genus Lichenostomus; species Lichenostomus cassidix. The sequence goes on along the minus strand of NC_139482.1, from coordinate 121,692,342 downwards.
AAATTGCAGTATGGGGGAATTTGGGTGTAAAGAAATTCAGATGTGAAATGGTATTTTCTCCACAACTATATGTCTTTATGGATAATACAACCTCCTTTGTATGCTGCTGTCATCAGCATACAAGGAAAAGATATATGACTACCTGAAACTAATAGGCTTCAACCTGTTTCAGCACTTCTTCTGCTTCAGTGAATCCAACATAATGTAACTAGGTATAGCGTGCGGCAAAAGTAGCCAATGTAATATTCATTGTGACCATAGATTTCCATCTCATACATAAAAAGCATGGGTGAAGTCACATATTTGCCAAATCAAACACAGAAAAAGCCTTGGGTATCTACACCAGATGCTGGCCCTGGGTTTGTTTGTGCACAAGTAAATGTCATGACATAGAGGTTTTGTTTTCAAAGACAGTAGCTTTCATTACTGGGCTTTGTCTATTCCAAGAGATCAAAATTACCCAAGCCATAATCCGTTTTCAATGATATTTCCTCTTTCTTAGGCTGAATCATCTGTAAACTTTTTCACTGGATTTTGTGTATTTTTTTGCAAATGCCTCAAATAAATGCCCAGGAAGAGGCCAGATTCTTGGGAGTAACTAATCTGTGAGCAAGAGCAAAAAATAATAACAAAAACCCCCACATTCTTTGGGTTAAAAGGGGGGCAAAACCTGATTGAAGAAAATATTCAAGTGGTACCTAATCCTATGCTTATGAAAAATTAATATGCCATCAGAGGAATCACAAGTACAGCTAAGATTAATGAAAGGCGCTTAAAAAATTACAAGCACACAAACTGATTTGATTAAAAAATAATCTCACTGGTCGTCCTGTAATATTCTTCAACTTATCCGCATCTATCCTGTCAGATGGTTATGATTAAAAATAGGTCAATGGGAGGCTACTGATAGAAATCACATGCAAAATGCACATGCAATGAATAGTAGTGGGAATGTCCAGACAGTTTAAAATGAAAGAGCGTTTCGTAAGTTAAAAAAGGGGGAAAACAAAATTCTAGAATCTTACCAGAGTCTTTACTAGATTTTTTGCCTTCACTATTGTCTTTCTCACTTGAGTCTTTATCATCAGCCACAGCCACTGATGTACTTTTAGCAGACCCTTCTGTGTCTTCACCTTGTTCTTCTGTGGACAAACACAGAAAAGATCTCAGGAAAGGAACTCAGTGACCAGTTAAGAGCAGTTAAAAAATATGTCCTGTAATAAGAACAGCACTAACAAAGGGTGGCAAAACAGGGGGAAGAAGGGTGGGGGAGAAGAAAAGGGAAAGAACAGCGATTTAAAGACGTTGGATATTAATTCTAAATAATTTGCAATATTTCAAAATCTGACTGTGTCTTTACAAGAGTACCTGCTTTCCCCCAGTGTGACAGATTTAAAGCCTGTCATTTCATATTCTTTGGCTAGAAATGATTTGTGTTAAAATACATGCACATGCATGGACACACACATACACACACACCCCCCACAGGCTGGAACAAAAGCAAGCACATGTAAAAATGCATCTTGGAGCCAAAAAAAAAAAAAAAGGGAGAACTCAAATATAAATCCTATTAGTGCAGCAGTATCCCGCTAATTGCAGTAAGTAAGTATTAGGTATTAGGTACTGTATTAAATATAAACCTCTGGCTTTGCGGGAGAAGTCTCAAATTTTGTCTCCAGGGGGAGCCATTCAGGATAAATGATGCAACTTGGTGTATGGCTTCTGAGGAAGCAGCATTACCCACACCTCACTTACGTGTTCACACCAGCTAGATTACATGGAAATCTTCACAGTAACTCAAGCCCATTTAATTATTTGGTAAATCTTAGCTATGCTGCTACTGGTGGATTAATCTGTTTATGCAGTTAGCTTCTATGCTGGGGCTGTGTAGCACTAATCCGTGAAAGGCCCACTGTTCCTTTTCATCCTGTGATCATTTGTCTCTCACTGTGCTGATGTCACATTTTAATGAATTTTTAGCAATCTGAGTAATGCCAGATAACCAGACTTGCAACTCCCTACAGCACAGCATGCTGTTTTCATTGCAGCACACACACACACACAAAAATAAAAATCATATTTCCCAGTTCAGGTAGGAATTATATAAATTAGGAGGTGAAGGTAAAATGGGATTCAAAGCACCAGGCCGCTCGATTTCATAAAATCTTTAATGACCATATAAATTAACCCTGGAAAGGCAAAAGGTCACAGACACACATTTGCATACACTCTTCTATTCACTTTTGATAAGCAGAGCTTTTATGCAGGGAACATGATACAATTAACCCTTCAGGAACCATACAAAATGCAGCTACCGACATTTTAAGTGTCAAGCATTAACTGAAAATTACACACTGCATAAAATTTTCATTGTAAATGCTATAGTGATTGAAAGGGGAAATAGTGGCCCTCTTTGCACCCCATGTTTTATTAATAACATTCTGACAGCCGAATGAAATATCCTCTGTCATATGTAGCAGCTGAGCACAAAAAAATTGCTGCCTATTGCCTTACTGCCAGCCATACACTGAAACCCTATGCCTAGGCAAACAACCCTCAGATCAATGTGGCAAACCTATCCGATTCTCAACTCTCTGCAAAACCTTTTGTAAATCGGAAGAGAAAAACACAGCTGCAATTTTGGAAACCAACCTTCCCTCCCTGCCCTCCCAAAAAAATCTCAACCGCAGATCAATGTGTTTTGCATCGACATGGAAATACAATAGGTTAAGGACTAAGCATGTGTGTCCACTTTCTGGAACAATGCAGGCAGAAAGACGGTCCCTTCTTTTAAAAATAATTGCATATTAAAAGGAGATTTCCATGCGAATGGAAAGGCCCCTCATGCTGTGTGAGCTCTCTCCTCCCGGCAGCCCCCCGCCTCCTCGCAGGCCGATGGCTAATCAAACATGGTAGGTATCCCCATCGCTGCCGCCGCTGGAAGCAGGGCTGTGTTTGTCGGGGTGGCTGGGATGCTGCGCGCCTGTGATCACGCCTGGCTCGGGCTGTGTTAATGCTGAGCGCACACATGAGCCTCGTATCCAGTGTCAGACCCCATGGCCTCACCGAGCCCATGGCAATCCCTTTTCAACTCATCCTTGGGAATGGACGCATTGCTTCTTTTACTAGATTTACTGGCCCAATCCCCCTGGGCTGGAAAATGAAGTGTCAAAGTGCTACTGAGTGTCCTTATCTTGAGGGGACATAAAATTGTAAGGGCTATCGTGGCACACATTAATAAAACATTGTGTGTGTGTCAGGCAAAGAGAAAGAAAATTATGAAGGTACTAAAAGAAAAGCTACAGTATCATCTGGGTCTCATCAGACAATTTTTGCAGGGTGCTCTCCTGTTTTTCTGGTATGTGTTTTAAGTGTGAGAGAAATTCCCAGACATGTTCTCCTATACATCATCGTGGTGTCTGACCTCAGCCTGACCCTGGCAACAGTTTGAGAAATCTGAATGTGAACAAAGACTCTGTGTCAGCAGCAGGGAGAGATTGCGGGATAGACTTTCCCCATCAACTTAATCGCAAACAGCAGTTCTGAGGCCATAACTTTACAGGACTGCACCAAGCCACAAACACATAACCTTTAGAGGTGAAACTGCCCCCCTCGCTCCCCACCCCCCCTTCTGTGATTTTTCTCAGTCTTGTGGTGCTCCCTTTGATGTAGCAAGGCAATTAGCTGTAATGTTCAAGTACTGCAGACCTGTTTTATGGTTTGGAAGGTGAGAGCTGTTTATTACAGGTAGGCTCCTGGGGGCCATAAAGGCTTTGCAAATTTTTAATCATGCAAAAAACTAATCAAAATGTAACTTATACACACCATAAAAATTAATATCATTATTATGCATGGTATAAATTGCCTGCCTTGGCTTTCAATGGCACTCCCTTCTAGAAAATACATTTGGCATTCATTTCAGAAATATGTATGGCATTCACTTCAGAAGTAAATTTCATAGACAGAAATGATAATACAACTTCTCCTATTTTCCTTAAAAATTACAGAAAGGTTGTCTGAGACTTGCACTGTCACGACATATATCAAAGGGACAAGATGGAAATACAACAGCTCTAACTTAAAAGCAGTTAGCAAATTAATGAAAAAAATCCTGAAGACTGTTTGTCAGAACAGATTTAGAGGATATGTAACTAAGTGTGCTATCAAAGACATTACATACCCATGCCAGAATGCAACAAATATCTTTTTTTAGTAACATTTTTGTTCTTACTGCATATGCTAACCAACAAGAATACCATGCAGAAATAAAAATTGGATGGCCCCCGCTCAAAGACAGAAAAGTATGAATTATTATGTATCAACAAAACACAGTACAATTGTGCTACAGATTCCAGAGTAAGTCCTAAAACTCTGTTTTAAATTTACAAGTCCTGCCTATACACATTTACAAATGGCAGCTTTGAAAATGAATAGAACACCCGATTCAAATGCACTTTAATGGTTTTAATAACACTTACTATTGCAATATGATATTTTATTCACACCTGTTTTTATTTTGTCCAAATGTTGAAAATTTCTTTTGATGTTGGATGTCTTGAATTTAGCCATTATCAACCTTTTGCCTCTCAACTGACTTAGAATTAAACACAAAAATGAGATTAGCAGTATTCTGCACTAAAACTGGGAAATAAGGAAAAATGAAAATTTATGTTTCAGAGGTAACATTAATAATTTGATATTATATATTCCATATTTTATGTCATATAGTTCAGTAAGTTAATGTACACACAGGTCTAATTCTATACTGATATTATGAAGTACGACCCTTTTGATTTTCCTCAGCCCAATGAAGTCAAGATGTGTGAAGACTTCAATTGCAAAATCCAGGCCTCAGCCAAAGCTGCATAGCAGGTACCAGCAGCAAAATTAGATAAACATTCATACATAGGTTAGAAAAGCCTGACTTATAGAGATGTGATTTAAGGAACAGATACAACCACTATAAACAAGGGAGGGTGTAGAGAAACAAAAAAATAAAATTAATTTTTTTAAAGGCTTTTTTTTTGTTTGAATAATTATTAGTAAACAAGACATGGATGAGTTGAAACAATCTTCTCACTTTTAATTTAAATGCATTGTGGTAATCACAGGGGCATCACCTTTCCTTGTGTTTTATCAGAGAGGTTTCCCTACTGATGAGCAGCACTGGGAGTCTGTTTTCTAGTCTATTTTAAAAAAACATTATTTGCAAGGGTTGATTTTGGTTTGTTTGGGCTTTTTTACATCGCTGATATATCAATTCACAGGCAGTAGTTCCTGTTTTGGTCCTGTATTATTTTGCTGTTTTTGTTGGTATCCCTTTTGCCCTCTCCAAATTGCAAGTAATTTCCTAAATAAGGATGATCTACTGGTTGTGGGTGAGTAATTGTGGTTATGAGAGAGAAAATAAGATTAAGCAAGTGTTTGTGGCTGAGGGCCGGATGGATGTGGAACAATAAACTAAAGTAGTAAGCAAATAAATATGAAATGAGAGATTTTTAAAAAATAGTTGCGGGTTTTTTTACTGAATATATTTAATAAATAGGTGAATCTAAGGTACCCATAAGTGTTCAGCACAGGTGTATCCCAGGTTCAACCCAGAAGAGTGAACAGCTTATTGAGATTAACTCTCCAGATGAGAAGGTAACCACTAGCAAAGGATAATAGTAGGGTGTGGATTGGAGGGATGGACAGACAACAGATAATGTAGGGAAAGAATAAACAATGGAAAAGGAAAACAAAGAAAAGCCCACAGACTATGCAAAAGAAGCAAAGGGTAAATAAAAGTAGGGCTTGTGGATTGACTTCTGGGTTATCCTATTATACTACTTCGTTGATAAACTCTCCCTGACTTCTGCATTGCCATTTATTCACCGAAATATTCCAGAAAGTATTTGTTCTCTATTCTGGCTGGCGTTGCAGAGCTTGACTGAGGAATAGGATGCCTCACTCATTCAAGATCTTGACTGCATTCTCTAATGGTTATATTTCATCTTCAAACAGGATTTCTAATTTCTCCTTTAGGGACTTGGGGTGAATAACGGCACCAACCTGTAAATAACTGTTTCTAATCGCTGTGTTATATTCAAAAGTAGAGCTCTTAGAAGGCTGAACTTCCCACAAACAAGCCTATAATTAAGTGATGATCATCATATTGGCCAGAAAGTGCTAACTGGCAGTTACTATCAAATTGTATCATTTTGTTTTGTGGTGCGTCATTTGAATTTTTATGGCAGTCTAATGCTTCTCATTGAAATGTATCACTGTGTCAGAGGAGGCTGTCTGCAAAGCTGGCTGGACAGTGTGCCATGGTGGCTCCTACCCAAAGAGTGTCACAAATCACACCCACTTTATCCACCCACTCCACCCAGCAGCCTGTATTCCCCACTTGCCACACTCAGCCTCAACCCTCTGCCTGCAGGAGAGGCAGCGCTCATCTACCCTATTTGGTTTTACTTCTTAGCTTCTGAAGGCAGAAAACATTCATTATCACCAGCTAATCTGCCCAGCACTTTATTATGTCCTAATCTATTTTTTTCTACTTGTTTAAAAAAAAAAAAAAAATAACTGCAGTCTGCTTTCCAGCTGCTGGAAAATGAATGCTCTCCCCAGAAGTTTGGAGGGGTGGGGTGTCCTTTCCAGTCCGGTTGCTGTGCAAGCTCTCCCTCCCTCTCATTGCTGGCTGGGATTGTCTGCTTTTTAGTCTCCCTCCTGTAGTCTCAGAGCAAATCAGTAAAAGAAGCATGTTTTACTCTGATAATGGTGCAAATGTGGAAAAGAATTGTTGGTAAACTTATGCTGAGCCACACTGATTTATAAGAAAATAGGAAAATTTGTGATTTGTATTTTTGTTGTTTTATTTCTACATTAATATTTTATCAAGTATTTTGCAAGAGGCAAAAGAAGCATATGCTGACAAAACCATTAACAGAGAATGTCAGCTATTCAGAATGAAACTCAGAAATGCTTTCCAGATGTGATTGGAGATGTACAGTTAATCATTTATTATGCAGAAAGGGATACTTTTCTTACTTGGCCATCTCTAGAAAGGCATTGAAGCATGAAACTATATTGAGAATAGTCTAACTTTTCCAACTGATCGTTACTCTTCTTTTGGCTGCCATTATGGTTCATAGAAAATGCTGTTTCCTCCATCAGCATAAAGCATGAAGAGCACTACCACTGTCTGACTTGAAGAATAATACATTTCCATCAAGGTTATGTAGAAAACAAAATTAAGCCTTGTTATTAACTCTTATTCAACATGCTGGATATACACTGCTTAACTTCCAAGCATTGCTCTAAGTTTATTGTGCAGGGCAGGCGAGACAGATTATCTTAGGGGCACAACTCTGACTTTATGTAGGTGAATTTCTAATTCCTCCCTCATTGCAGAGGGATTTTAAAATGAAGTTTAGTGTTTGAAATGCTGACTTTTCATCTGGGCACTGCTGCTAAATGTTGGAAGTTAGGTGGGTGAACCTAAGCCTGACTTAAAGCTTGGAAAGTCAAGGAGGGCTGCCTCATGACCTTCACCAGTGTACTAGGTGTTCATTTCAAGCCAGTGGGGGGAAAAAAAGCAAAATACTGGATCTTCACAGTATCACTCACCTTACTTTACTTTTTCTGTTTTGCTGTTCAATCTGTGTGTTCAACGTCCCTTCATATACAAACACTTCTACTGTCCCTGTCCCTAATTTCTTGTATTTTTCCCTACATGAGATGAGTTTCCAATACATCATGTAAGTAGTGAGATTGACTCTCCCATTCACAGTTTCCAGAAAAATCCTTAGAGTTTATTTACAAAGAAACCACAATGTTAATTAAGAACTCATTTAAAATGTCATTTAAATGATGTATTTTATTACTGACTAAGTTTTAGGGTTTCTCTCTGAAATACACTGCAAAATTCTTTTTATTTACCTTCCAGACTTTCTTTCTGAATTATTCACCTCTTTTTGGCTCGCTAACAGTATGGCTCTGAAATTATCTGTAAAGTATCCTGTTAGTGCATATATTTCTTCTTTGTCTTTTGAGAATACTAGAGTAAAAGAATTTATTTTCTTTGCCATCTCCTGATCATTTTGGAATGACTATCCTCTGGTGGTCTAGCAGACCTAATGACTCCTGCAGGCTTTCTATTTCTGAGATACTTTAACAATTCCTGTTTAGCTTTTCTAGGTACCTTCACATATTTTCTCCTCATAGACAACCTCTATGTTCAGTTTTATTAACATCACTTTGGTTTTATTTCCACTTTTAAGGATACTTTTTTCTGACCTGAATAAATTTTTGTACCATGTCTTGTAAGGTAGCTAACAACAGCCCTCCAGTTTAAATATTCCTCTTTCTTGATGCTAAGTGTCACAGGCAGAAGTAGGTGATCTATTTATACCGAGTAAAATTCTTCCTGAACAAAAGCACTTCCTGAATTTTTAAAAAATAATCTTTACATAATTATTTGTTGGAGGATTGAGGTGGGGAGGGGGGTGTTGCTTTGTTTGTTTTCTACAATTACCTGACAAGTAGTCTATAGCATATATAGAAATCCATGTATTTTTTTTAAAAACCTACTTGTTGTAAATATCACTTAACATTTGGGCTTCTTTAACATATGCACACATGAAGTGGTCCTTGGGGCTTTTTTTTTCAGAAAGACAACACAGGTGCTTTTAGCTTTTCCTCCGACCCATATCACAATGTTGGAGTGATTTGTAAGAATCTTCACGAAAACATCCGCTGCAAATTACTCCAAAAAAATCTTCCATAAAAACTGAACTTCCTGGCTCAGCTGGAGCTATACTATTCAAAATATAGTATACTGACACATGGTCAAACTCCTCTGACAGGAGCAAAAGGTAAAAGTCTGCTCATCAAAACCAGTGAAAGCAGTAAAAACCACGGTACATTCCTGCCTTCTTGCTGTCTCCCAGCCCCTTCTGTTACTGTCTTTCCTTGCCTTTTCCAGACCCAATGTGGAAAATCTGGACAATGAACTTCTGTGTACTGGAGCATTATGCAGTTTTGTGGAATGTTCCTGATTGTATTACAGTATTTTAGTGTGCTTGGGATGCATAGCCATAACATGTCATATTGCTGTCCCCTTCCCACAGTAGAAGGATCCTTTCAATTTCAGTTCTGTGCTTCAATACCTCAACCTAGTCTTTTCTGGCTGCATTGTTTGAGGTCAGGAGCTACACTATACTATTGATTAATATGAGGCTTGAAACTTAAGTCCACTGCCAAGTTGTTGGAGACACTTTGATGGCATACTCTGAAAACGAGCAATACCAATTGGTTCTCAGCACAATAATGCATGGCTCATTGAAATAGAGTAGATGGCAGACACAGATTTTCTGAATTCAAAAATGCCAGTTATAACCAGGGGTTCTTCCAGGACCAAGTCACGCATTTCAGGTCACTCAGTGTTGCTGTAAAGCTTCTTGTATCACAGCAACAGAAGGGCATGATTGGGTGTGATTTGTATCTATTTTGCTTTTTACTAAACCAGTGCGACATAATAGATAATTTCCTCCACCTTTCATTTCCTCTTTCCTTTAGTCAAGCTTTTCAGTTCTCATTGTTCAGTGTACTGCACTACTCTTAACTTTCCAATGTTTGTCTAATTTGAGTGCTCTTTCTCCCATACATAGCACATGACCCACATCCTCTAAATTAATTTTCTTTGTCAACAATATTATTCTACCTGTGTGAAAGCAGAAGACATCCCTTGCCTATAGACTCTTCACTCACAACTGCCTAATGAGCACAAACCTACAGTGCCAATCTAGCTAAAGTCCTGAAATGCCTAGTGAGCTGGCTCTGTTGGTACCACTGAAAATATTTCAGAGAAAGCTTCCAAACAAGACTTGAACTTAACATTTGTTTTTAATGTCTTTAGACAAGTAGATTGGAGGACCCATTTGCAAGTGTAATCCAGACTTCCCACTACACACATGCCTTTTCATTTGCTTACAGTTTCAATAAATTTTAAGTGTTTGAGCCGAAAACAGCTGTGCTGAATCCCTGCTGCAGGTTGGACAGTTGGATAGCATGTGCTTTTTTTTTTTTTTTTAATTTTTTTTAAAATTTCAGCCAAAGTAATTAATCTACTTCTCAGAACAGGATTAGGACAACTATAGTTTATATGTATTTGTACATTTTGGAAATCTTTACTGTTCCAGTGATTTTAAACTGGAACCCAAAATTTGGCAGACAGGATGATGTCTGGCATGTGGTACATTGGATTAATCTGTCCAAATTCAGCCAAGCAATATAGCTTTTAAAAATTCTTCTTATCCATGCTCAGAAAATCTCCTTGCACTGAAGAGCTGACATTCTGCTAGAAATCTGTAACCACTGAAGACACTCACACCCCCACAGTGCTGAGAGCTCACCAAAGTGCACATGCAGTCACATCCCACAGTGCTCACACAAACATCTTCACCCAGTTCCTGGGTGTACTAGCCAATGCTCATTCCATCCTCAAAGAGAAACTACAACTTAAATAGGCCTTTTAAAATACAAATTCTCCTGGAAGCTTCTCTGCACAACCAGACTGCAACCATGTTATCCTTACAATGGTGAAACCAAGCTTTCCTTTTTTTGTTTTCCCCAGCTGTGTATCATTGTCCTGAGAACTGGCAGCAATAGGAGAGCAGGAGTAGCATGTTACCCCTGTGCTCAGAGGTTTGCAGGAGCAAAAGAAGCATGGAAGGGATCAGAGAAAGAACTGGAGAAAAGTAAGCAGAATGTGATCTGAGGAAGAGAACATGAAAGACCAGGAGATGGGGAAGGGAGGAGAAACTGAAGTGAAAAGCAGGATCAAATGAAAAGTAGATGGAAGGCAGGAGAGCAGGACTAAAATCAGTCACCAAATTCTAGCATCAAACTGGACTTCAGGAAATAGAGCTGGCTGGGACCAAATGTACACAAATGCACAGAGAAAATAATAGGTGAAGACAGTAATTAACTAGGCAATGAGACTGGAAACTTAATTTAGTAAACTATGGTGTCCCTCACTGCCCAATATTAAATTCCTGATTTTTTGTTATTATAATTCTCCTGGGTTATTGCACTACCCTTCACAAGTGCTTATCCACAGAGCAGATGAAAACATTCTGCTACCCTCAGCTGTCTAGCTAGCTCTGGTAGAGGGATTTGTGCAGCAGATTCAAACCCACTGATGTTTCATGTGACTCTCAGTAAAGTACTCCATGGTCAATTTTTTTTCCTACTGTAAATCTTAGTAGCTATGGCACTATAGATGAAAATCCTCCCCCCCTCCTTTATGTTTTTAGAGCTATTAATAATACCACAAAAGTAAAATAATTTAATATATCAAAAAATAAAAGATTCTTCCTTTCTTACACAGTCTTTAATATGTTGCTCGAGCTCTACTTTATATAAAACCTCTTTCCTTACTCACTGCACAAAACTATTGATACTTACTTACTGAAAAGCCATTCAGGACTTTGTACCTTACTGTTTAACATGAAGCCACATGTTCTACTTACTACGTCTCTTAAACCTGTTTTGAAAGTCAAATTATTCATTTCGTTATTGATTTCTTATTGCTGCACAAACATTAATGAATTTATCTTCATTATCTCCTAAGAGATGAGTAGGCAATTCTGCAATTTCAGAAAGGGAAGTTATACAGAAATTGAGGTTAAAAAAATATGTAACTTGGAGAACCCAGTTTGATACAGATGGGACCCAATTTTTTCAAAGTACATAGCACTATATAGCACTTAATATGCTCAAAGCACAGCACTGATTGCTTTCATTTGCAGCTCTGTGTGTTCAGCACTTATTTAACACTATCGTAGAGCCTCCAATCAAGCACTTAGAAAATGAAGGCCACACAGTTAGTGAACTCCTATGAAAAGGCTGGGTAAGGTGACCTGCTTAGGAGAAAAAAAGAAATCTCCACCAGAAACAGAGATAGAAGCAAGTTCTTCATTGTCTTAAATATACTGCATTATTTCTCTTTACACTCTAGGCATGAGGATTTTCCTGCACAAAGTAGGCTGAAGTTCACAGAGGTGGTGTGAATAAAAAAGTGTAACATTTTACTGATTTACTTTACTATACTATATCCAATTTAGCTAATCTAGGAATAATATTTAGGAATAGGATTTAGGAATTTAGGAACAGCGCAGCGACTGTAGTTAGCAAATATCAGTGAGTGTAAAAAGAAAAGTAATCTTTTTATTCTGTATACAGGCAGGTATCTGTTCTAATATTGATGAAATGTAATAATTCTACTTGAGTTGGCAAACTGTGCTTTCAGACACAATAATCAACTCATACATGTTGTAATTACAAAAAACACTATAGTTTCTCTTATGATGGAAAGACACAAGTAAAGATGAGGCACAATTACAATTGGGGAGATGTGCTACTTATGCGAAAATTATTGTTTTCTTTTTGAAACAAGATGTTTTGATCACCTCAGCATAAATTACCTCCACAGTTTTCACTAAGATAAAGAAAAGAAAAAAAATATATAGACTTTTTATAGTATTAGAAGGAATTTTCTTTGCTCGAGTAAAGGTATCCACCAAAGTTGAAATTTTCAGAGGTCATACTACAGAAAAATGGGCTTAAGTGAACACGCAACATTTGATTTCCAGAAGTGTTCAGTGTTAATCTTAGCACCCATGGGCTGAAAGCTGAGCAGTTTTGAGACTCTCCATAGTCTCAGAGGAATTAGCAAAACACTACACATATTAGGCACAGAGGATTTTTACCAATGCAAAATAGATGGTCAACACCTGGCCTTTAAGCAGATTTTATAGTCCTCATAAAACATATATCCTCCATACACACCAACCTACAAATACATTGAGAAAATTCCACTCATTTCAAATCATGTGTTCACAAAGCCATGTGTGCTGGCCTTTGAGGTCTGGGGATTATAATAGCCACTCGTTTATAGTAGTATTTCACTTGAAAAGTGGAACATGATGTGAAGCAAGAAGCACATAACTTCTAAAATCAGGAGGAGAAAAAAACCCTATGAAGTTTCCTATTATAAGAGCAAGATTAATTTAGGCACCTTCATAAAAAAATAAAATAAATTCTGCTGCTTACTGTATAGTTAATCCATGCATCTTTAAAGACTTCTATTTTTAGTCTCATACAGCATCTGAGCATACAATGTTGAGATCTTTTTTAGATATGGGTAAAAGAGCTTGAGTTTGGTTTTTTACATCTTCTATTAATCTCTTTGTAACAAAAAAATTCTGTGAAAATTAAACAAGTGACTTTCAGGCGCAGTCCTATCTTTATGTTGCTGACAGAGATTCAGATTTGCTGATCTGGGGACATTTCTGAGCCACACACATGAAAGACAGGAAATGCTTGCATCTGACAAGCATTTCAGATGGCTGTGTGAAAATGTAAGATGAAGCAACTACTGGAGGCACTACAATTTTCTGTCTAAACACCTCTTTTTTGAGATATATTCCCTTTAGTATCCCAAAGAAGCTTGGGCAGTTATCCTTTTTCTCTCCTGTATGTACAACATACTCACTTGCCACTCATGGAACATTGTAAATGCATTGTGTCGTTAAGAACCAATGCCCCACTTCAATTCACAGAAGAAACTGCATTCAAGATTTTGTTTGCCTGTTTCATTTGCAACAGCCTCTGTCCCAAAAGCACAAGTAGGAGAAGAAAGAGGTATACTATGAGCTTTCTCCTCAGAATTTGTTGTGGAGAGTAAATGGGGTATCATCAATTTTATTTGAATACTGTTTGGGCAGGAACTAGTCATCAGTCTGTCATTTACATTTATCTAGATCTTTGAGAAAGCTTCCACATCTGGTTAGCCCAGCACACTTGACATAGTCAAGACCAGCACAGATAAACATTCTATTCTCAGATGAGGAGGAAATAGGGAGAAATTCTTCATCCAAGGCTTTTTGGAGTTAGTATTTATTTAGTATTTATTTTGAACTGCATGTGACAATGAGGTGACATTCCACACTCATTCCCCCACGTGCAGCATACAATTTGTCAGACTGAAAGAAGCCATGTTTTAGCTGATGGCTAAGAGGGATCACATCCAAGTTTTTGTATCTTCAGAGAATGTCAGCCTGGCAGGATAAGCACAAATGGATTACGTGAGTTGTGCCCATTTCAAAATCTGTGCATACTAGTAGAGCAGGCTGCTTTTGGAGACCCTCTCACAAAGTTATTACAAAGCTGAACGCCATTAAAAAGTGAAAATATTTTGCTCATATATATATATATACAGGGAAAGAAGAATCACTTGACAAGCTGACTTCAACAGAAACTCAGAACACAAGCGAAACTACACTTGCTTCTAACTAGGGGAGTTAGATGCTTCAACATGAAAAAAGAAACAAAACTAAGCTGAACACTTACATTTCATCAGTCATGGGGTTAAGTAAAACTATTTTTCATCTTTCAAATAAGGAAATTCAGGCATCAGTGTAACAAAAATAATTTTTACTATTTAAAACATTTAAAGTCAACTTTTAAAATAGAAAGAAAATACTATTCCTTCAGGACTTTATGAGCTATGACAAGCCCATATATCCTGCATTTCCAAATAAAATAGGAATGGGATGGGTCTGAAGGTTCATTTGGGGACATGGAATGTATTTCAGCTCTTTGTGAAAAATCAGGTACCATACCTTTAAGAAAAACAAATTGAAAATGGAATCTGATTCAACTAGATCTTCTTCCTCACAAGTTACTCATTGAAAATCACATAATAAATAACACTGGAGACTACTATAAAGTCGGCATAACTAAGTTTGAACTCAACCCTTAGTTTCTAATAGAAAAAAAAAAAATCAAAGGTGAAAACAAAATTGCTAAATACTTCAAAGACAACATGCAGTTTCAGCAGGTTTCACTGAATTTCTTCCAGAAGCAGTTGCTGATCAAACTTTAGAGAACACATATTTCATGTGTGTTCCTTAATTCAAAATAGGAAAGTTTTCAGTCCTACTGCTGTCATTCATTCTCTCATGAACAAAAATTGGGCTGCTACTGGAAGCCAAGACCTACTGCTTAGCCTGTAGCCACCAAAGGCAAGTAGGGCTCTTCTGCAAGGTAAGTTATAGGTGGGCATTATTGCTGGCAACGGGAAAGAAAGGTCTTGTTGCAGGAATGTATGAAGAGTGGTCAGCTTTTGGAGATTTTATGGAAAGTCTCATGATAGGTACTATACTCACAATCTCATCTTAACAGTTAGGCAAGAACATGGGCTTTCACTTGATAAAAAAGTTGAATAAAATAATGTCATAGTTCCGGGGAAAAGAAGAAGAAACAATTTAGAAAACACCACCACCACTACATGAGGCCTAAGCAAAAAGAAAGCCTAAAACTCAAACCCAAATATGTTATAATCAACTCACAATTATCCAGAGTACAGGGGTGGGGCGACTTAAACAAAGCAAAACCATATGTAAACTACACTAAAAGAGCACATTTAGCACATTCACTTTTGAAGTAATTCTCTCACTTCCACTTTTAAATAGCTACCTATGGAATGAAGGAACAGTGTTAAATCCCAGTAATCAGAGCAGACCTGATAGAGCAATATTTATTTTGTGTCACATATTCTGTAACTATGCAGTGCAGCTGGTGGTGTGGGCAAGAGATGGGCTCTGGTTGAGCCACAACCCAGGTAATCAATTCGCTGATAATTCAAATTTGACTTCTTTATAAATATTGGGAATTTTAATGCAATCTTATGACTGCTGAATTATGGAATTGAAAATATTACAAACTGTCAAAAAATACAAGCTACTCTCCAAAAAACCTTACCCCAATTAAATTTCCTTGGCTGTAACTTAGAATAAATGTAAGCCTTGTAAAAACCCTTTTACTGAATGTCTCCACCTATATTTTTCCCTCCAGCTACAAGCATATGAAAAAAAGTTGAGAAAGGAAGAAGTTGTGAAATTTGATAATTGGGTTAATGATAATAATAAAAAGAAACCTTTGAACAATTGAGGACAAAAGAAATCTTTTATTGGGAAGATGTTTTCTTCCTCAGATGAATTATAGATCAACTCTGTGGAAAACACTGTTTGATAATTATTCTAGGGCTCCTATGATTAAGAAAATAGTACACAGCCTGTTCCATTTTAAAGAGTCCCCACCCTTGCTTAAGCAGAAATGCAGTTACAATAATTTTATGGTACATAAAATGAAAACAGTTGGCCTACCAAGTAACAGCAAATCAGCATACACAGCTTTATAGATGTACAGTATCATTTAAACCCTGCTGTTTCATTTGAATTGTGTTGAATCTTTTTTTATCGTTTCTTCATCTAACCTAATTTTCCTAAACCCCTTATTTAATATTCTTCCTACTGTTTGTTTACTTCTCACTGAAAGAGCACAATAGCAACAGAAACAATAATTTCATATAAATAAAGGCTAGAACTGGTGGTACATCTTCTAAGAAGTGTGAACACTCCACTATCTCTTTCGATTACAGTGCTTCACAACTTTTCTTTGTTAGGGGAGGATTTAATACGACAAATAATCAGTCATGAAGAATGAAGCAGAACTCTGCTAGTGACTGCTGAGCCCAAATGATGCATTGTACAAGAAAGAAGACAATACAGTAATTCTTTGCAACAGAGGACACCAAAGTAACAAGAAGCACACAACGTAAGTTCTAAACTATTGTAATGAACTCTGGGACTAAAGACCAGATCTTAGGCTTTGATAAAGTTGTTTTTCATTGCTTCAGCAGCACACAGATGTCTAAAAGATGGTTTAAATGGCTGGGAGAAAAGCCCTAAAATGAAAAGGATGCCCAGTGGCACAGAGCCAATGTAGTCAGTTCATTCAAAGTGGACATTACCAATTCCTATGTGTAGAATAAGATATTCTAAGCAGCCTTAAACTGACCTAAATTTCACCAGTTTCAAAAATTTTGGGAATGTCTGGAATTTATCTCAGTTAACTCCCTCATTTTCAAATGTAGAGTCACACTGGGACATCAGTACAATTCTGGAGCAAGTACATTTCTCAACACTCATGGTAAAAGAACATTAAAATTTAAAAGTTCTCCAAGAGCTGGAAAGAGAAGAAAGCTTGGTTTACTATCTACATTTTGAAAATGAAAAAGCACATCAGACTTTCTTCCTGAATGGAGCTATTAAATCTATTACAGAGGAAGCAAAGTGAAGTTTATAAGAATCTTGCCCTCTGAGAATTTCAATGGGTAAAAGCTGTGGAAATTTCATTTTATTGCCATCGTTCCGCCTACCACATGGGAGCACTTGTAATATTGATTAAATTGGACATGGACAGCAGAAAAGTATGTAACATTTAACACAGCCTACAAATGCAAGAAAACAAAACCAGAAATTCCATTTGTTATTGTAGGGTCTAGAAAAATATGATGGGATGTACCTTCAATGCCACAGGAAAACAGTAGTGCCTGTGTTTGTGTTGGTTTTTGGAGAAGCTTCCATACCTAACTTAGTTTCCAGAAGCATTAACTTAAACCCAAAGGCAGCTCACTGTCTTGGAAGCCAGAGATACAGTTCAGAAGTTGGACCCTGTCTCCTGACCTGGGCCAGACATCATTAACTCTATCATTCCACCCATATTTATGGTTTTAGGCTTCAATATTTAGACCTGCAGAAATTTCATGTGTATTACCTCCCAAACTGAAAATGGTTGCAAGCCAGGTGGATTTCATTCCTTTAACAGATTCTTTGGCTCCTGGGAGCAATCAGGATTTTTTTGCCCTTGGGATGCTCTAGTCAGATATCTTGCTGCAGGACATGAAGAGTAAAATTTATGTTGCAGGAAGATGGCATCTTCTGTAGTTAACTAGTTGCATTAAAAATGCTATGACCAACTTTCTGGGGAAAGGTTTTCCCTTTGTCCTTGCTGAGCAAAGGCTTAATTGTTTTTTTGCGCATTCTCAAGTGTCTTTCCAATCGCATAAAGGGGATCTGATTAATTTTTTTTTTTATTAAAAAGTGACTAAATTAGGGATGCTTGTAATTTTCACAATATCCATGAAATTATATACTGCTGTTTTGATCAAACCACATTAACTGAGTTTCAGAGATCCTTTTTTTCAAAGGCCTTACTCAAAGACCCTTCTAATTCTAACTTGCCTTAAAATTAATCAGTGTGGTTGGTGATAGTCTCTCTCTTTCTCTGCTGTAGCTTATCATTATGTAAGAAACCTAATATTTTCCTAAAATATGGTAATGGCTCTTAGTCTATTAATGGTCTTTAGATTATTTTCTATATCGCACTTGCTATGCCACTTCTGCAAATGTGCCTAGATTAGCACCACCCACCCTTGGATTTGCTCTCTCTCATGAAGTGCTTGACATTTGCACTGCTTTCTCAATTCTGTTCCTTTAGACTAGTGAATTAGGAGGTGGACTTCTCTCTCCAATAATTTTGTATGCCTTGCAAATTACGAGCTTAAGCAAAAAGCACTTGGGAAAATAATTTTACACATTCTAAACGAAACAAAAATCCCATATTGCCCACATTGCAACCAATAGCTTTTGAGATATTAGTTGTGTTATTGAGATTTCTGGTAGGAGAAGTAGGTTGGAACTTCTGCTTTGTCACGACAGTATTTGAACTCCTTTTTTTTTTTTTTTTTTAATTAAAAAACTCTAACAATATAGGATTGTTAGCAAATATATATACACCTAGAAGACTTAAGAGGTTTTGTGGAAATCAGTTGGTATATAATGTAACCAAATAATGAAAACCACCACAACAAGTACATCCCTCAGTGGTGAACAGTATGATAGAAAAACACATTAGCTCATCCACTACATACCTATTTGTACATATAATGCATTTATTTCACTAGAATCTTTAGAAAATCTAAACGTACAACTTCAATTACTGTTACTTAACCAGCTCAATGAGATAAAGGAACAGGGACCTTATGAACATTTTAGGTTTTGAAGCTGTCAGGATAAAATTATTTGATTCACAGCTACACCTAATATGGCTGAGTAACATAAACACTAATATCCTTTTTCTTACCCTGGACAGAAAATCTTGTACTGCTTAAATCTAGCTCTTTTTGAACTAACTCCACTTTATAAAAAGAAGAGGAAAGCTTATCAAATATTCTTCAGAAAACTCTGAAAACAGTAAAATACAAGTCCTTTATTACAGCTCTGGAACAAAGTCAAAATTCTGCTACGTTCCTAGAGCAGAGCACAACTAACTGGAAGTTTGGATGTTTCATAAATGAGTTTCACCAAAGGTATCACACACTGAGATTCCAGGCCCATGTGTCATGCCCTGAAACATCTGCAACAGAACATAACATTCTTAATAAATGAGATAAATAAAAGTGTGCACTTAATGAAGTAATTCTGAAAATGTATCTATTCATCCACACAGATGAAAACCTGTTTACGAGATAGCTTGGTGGGAAAGGAAATTTCAAAGGGAGATTTTTCAGTTCTGTTGAAGTACACCTGGAGTATTTCTATGAAAAGTCAACACATGAGCTTAGCAGTGTGAAAATATATATATGCCACAAAGATTTTGATAAAAAGAAGTTGTGCAATAATTCGTATCTCCTTACATACAACAGTAATAAAGAAAAAGCATTCCATTTTGTCATATTTAATAACACCTTGAAAAAAAGCCACACATACTTTTGAGTTACGTAATGTATTTCCATGTTTTAGTGGAAGGGAAGGTAACTACTTAGAAAATGTAGGTTTGCATTTTGATGCTAAATTAATGCTAATTATATTGCCACTTATACCACATTCACATCCCACTCTTGCAAATTGCTACAAACAATTAAGAGCAAAAATCCATTCAAGTTAACAAAATGACAAGCTTTCTGCTACTTCAGAGTATTTTTAGGTATGGTATGTTCTTAGCCTGAGTTGGTTTTCAGCTGTTCCTGTAATTCACAACTCCTCAAAATAACTCCATAACTCTCTCCCTCTCTCTTACTTTTTTCCTTTTTTTTTTTTTTTTTCTTTTACACTGTTTAATCAGGATGGGGATCTGAACTGTGAGTTTATCCAAACCAACCTCTTTTTAGTGCTTGGAGTTTTGCTGTGCCAAACCACTTCTGGTGTTTCAAGCAAGGCAATGACAGCATACCTTCTTGTTATTATTTATGCATGGAAGGCCAAACCAAATGCTTGGGTGGGTCGCTGAAGACATGAAGTATGTAGTTTTTTCCATCCACAGGACCCCATTTACATTTAAATGAACTTGCTCCTTGTGAAAGATTGGCTCCAGCAGAGAATACCACATGACCACAGACATTGAAATTAAATCACAATCACAAGGATAGAAGCCACCAACATACTGCTAAAATCAACCTACAACATATATATGCATTGCCTTAAATATGTCAGTAATAAAGAGAAAATGTTCCATTTTATTTTATAAGATGCATCCCACTATATTTTTTTAATCCATGTGCATAATAAAACACTGCTGCTCAAAGAAAGAGTCAAGCAAGTAAAACACAAAGCTGCCTCTGCCATGGCTGGATTTCTCACAAGCAATAGGAAAATTGTCATGTGCAGCTCCAGGCTTTAAATGGATGATTTCTCCTGGCTGATGCTGGAGTGGCACTGACTTGACAAATGTGGGAAAGTCCTCAGCTGTGAGATGGGGGCTTAGGTTGTGGGCTCTTGGTCAATTGAAAGGTTGCATTAAATGTAAATTATAGGACTGTTACTTAGATATATACCCTTCTCAACCAGGTGAAAGGCAAACAGCGCCCTGCACTAATTCACAGATGAACTGGTGATAGGCTTGCTGAATAAGGCAAGCAGGCAGGCAGCAGGCAATTATAATCCTCATCTTTGAAGGAAGGAAGGAAAGGTATTTTTATATAAAACCATATTAAATTTTGTTTTTTAAGTGCCTCTACGTATTTCTCTTTTCAATTTATATGGAAAAGTATTAAGCAAAAATCTACAGCAGAACTGGCAGTAAATATCACAGAAACAATTGCTCTTTTATTAAATATTTATTGAAAAAAATTCCTGTGCTTTCTCATTTTTCTTCTTCTGCTTCCAATATTTATTTACAGCTGATTATTAACATCTGCCAGTGTAACAGTTTCATCTGTACAGAAGCCGAAGGGTAAAAAAGTCACAGACCCCCTCTAACATGACCTGTAGTTAGACAGAAAACAGTTTTCCCAGTCACCGCTTGGCTTCCTGTCTGTGACCTCTGAAAAGCATTGGAGGCCAGGGTTAATGGCCTTTCCAATCTCTGTGATAAGAATTCATTTTGTTCTATTACCAGCAGTTATCTCAGGAGCCTGCTGCATCACTTCAGCAGGGTTCAATCAATGAGAGGACCTAATGAAGTAACCAGCTGTAGCTCTATTTCCCTGGTCAACTCTATCAGACAAATAAGATCTATCAGTCACATCTTAAGGCTGGTCCTAGAAACAGCATCCTCACATGCTGAACCCATATGCATATGAACCAATGATACCTGGCTCTTTCTTTTTAATCTTCCCTTTTAATATGGCTTTTCTAACAGAAAATGGAGTGAAATGGGTTTGAAATGTTGCATTAAGAGGACAATAATGCTGGATTAAGAAATAGTGGATTTTCAGAACAGCAGGAAGCATTTGTATTAATAGCAAAAATAGAGTAAATTATATTGCATGTCAGATTTTTCCCCCCAAGCAGCCCCTATTCTCCTTAGAGACAGTACTCTTAAAAAAACAAAATTGTGTATTATTTTCTGCCTTAAATTACTATGTGACATAAACGGTTTTAATTATGGAATTTAATTTTTAGTTTGTCACTTAGGAAATATTATTATGGTAATACTCTCCAGTTAGATGTCGGTCAATATAATTGTCAGTCAATTTTATTTTATATTTATATCAGATCACTGAAAATAAAAATATTAATTTTGACAAAATTGTATATATATGTAATTTTGTGATTTGTTACAATTAACTTTATGCTCTCATACTTCAAAAAGGGCTTAATTACTTAGAAGTACAAACCTTTAAAAGGCACTGGATTTGAAAATTGAAAAATAAGGAAAATAATAATAAAGGCCAACTTCAGGACTTCAGAGCTATGTACATCAAAGTATGACTTTGTAATTAATTAGAGGGTACAGGAGAAAAATTAAATTCATATTGATTGTACCAAACTGTCCAGTCTGACTTCATCACTAGGTGTGACGAAGTAAATTGTACCAGGCCACTAGAGGCAAATTACTGAAAGTGTTGTGGGAAGGCATCTTAAGAGAGTGTCATATTTGCTGAAATGTTGAAAGCCACATGTAGCTAGGTTTATTTTATTAGGTTAATCTCAGCAAATCTCATGAAATGAAATTTGTATCCTTTTAACTTAACTGTGTGCTTTGTCAAATTGAAACAAAAGTCTCGCTATGTGCTGCTGAGGAGAAAGAGAGACTATATCCATAAAATAAAACTAAAAATTATTACTATTCAACATGCATACACAATGTGTACATAAACGTCTATATAATTAAAAGTTAGGTATCATTTTGCATATAGTAACGCATCTAATGGATTATGACACACAAATTCCAGAGTACATGTGCTTCATATAAGCGCTTATCTCTCTTTTCCCCATGTGCAAAACAAGGGCATTCTTCTTTTGCAGTCTGCCTGCACTAATAAAACAATAAGAATATTACTTGTAGAATCAAAGGAAATCCAAGAACTCTTCCTTTTTAATTTTAAACCACCTTATTGAAAAACAAGGGGAAGAATGCGTTTTAATAGTGCAGTTTGGTATTTAAGGAAAGCACATTTCTGCCATAGATACCTGGGTACATTTGAAAAGGACTGAAATATCTATGCTACATATGTAAACAGATAAGATTATGCCTAGCAGGCATTTTGGGAACATCTGTCAATTTTTTATGGAACGCACTGATTGTGGGCTATTGATTGCATTTAAACAAAGTTGTTTCAAAAAAAAAAATCAGCTAACAATTCGTGTAGAAAGGACTGATCAATATTTAAATGACTCTCTTTATTGATTTAAAATTAACTTTCAATTAAGAGATCCATAGGACTCTTAACTGCGACACTTATCCATTCAAGAGAAAATAAAGGTACATTTATCGATACACTTAAACAGCAGTGGCTGGTTTCCTATTGATTCAGTCATTTGCGCTGGGATTCGTTAGCGTCATCTGACTTTAACTCGCTTACCAGGTCTTCACAGTGTGCCATGCTGAAAGATGCAGGAATGTACACAACGATACAGGAGAAGTGAACGGAATTACAAGATGTAGGCAGAGGTAAGTCATACTTATGCTTTTTATGTCTCCAAATGAAGGAAAGAGTCCATTTAAATACTGCCTAGCTTTTGGGTTTGGTCCGGCACAAATTCCGGTCAACTGACCTGTTAGGTACTGTTTGAGACAGGAAACATACAAATGAATTACATTTTTAATATTGATAGGTAATGGTTCTATCGGCTCCTATCAGGTCACCTAATTGTGCACATTGATTAACATATAATCCATAGGAAGTTAAGATCATTGTTTGCAAAATGATTTTAAGTGGCAGTATTGTGATATCCTGCATATGTTTATATATATGTGTGTGTGTGTATGATACTTAAGACCAATATAATTTAATACTGTAATATGGAATCAGCCATCATCTGGATTTTGAAAGACTTGCTGAGACATTTGAAAGTAAACATTGTGTGTATCTCTGTTTTAAAGAAAAACTCAAATGTATTTGCACTAAACAAAAATATACTACAATAGCATAGCTATAACTATAAACATGTGCAAAAGCATCAGTACATTTAGGAACACAAATTAAAACCAGGACTGTAATTACATACTTCATTATTTATATGTATTCTGGGTATTTTAGTATACTATGGAAGCTGGACATGTAATCTCTATAGTTAATAATAGACCAAATTCATCCCAGGTGTAATTTCATTGAAGTCAACAGACCTGGAACTGCACCTGGAATGAATTTGGCCCAATGCTATGAATGCCTCCTGACTCTCGCCAGCCTAGATTTACATATAAGATATAACACAAAAATGAAATAAAAATAGAAGATGTCCAGGAGGCATAGCATGTTTACAAAGCAGAGTGGTAATAACCTTGCCTGATATATATGTGGCAGTGCTTTGCTTAGCCAGACAGTATCATTGGGAATGGGGGAGGGTTAGCTCTGACGGTGGCTCAGGTTTGCCTGTGTCCCTTCATGTCATTGCCTATTTCTTTCTCTTTTTCTCTCTCTTTCTGTTTTTGAAGCCTCATAGCCCAGAACCGTCCAGTGAAATGAAGCAGCCCCAAACTGACTCATTTATTACCTATTCATTTGCTGTGATGAAATCTCCAGGACCAAAAAAAATGCTGCAATATAGTAATGTTTAAATTTTAAGACCTATTCTGATCAAATGAAATTATTCCTTAAACTGAGAACCACAAACAGAATGTATATCAAATATAACTTTCATACATGATCACCAACATTCTTTTTTTAAAGAAAAATTAATTTGCTAAGAAACTATCAAATTCTTTGAAGCCTGGGTGTGTTTTACATTATGACGAGCTGCTGTTTCCATTATTTCTTTTTTTCTCTGTCCATTAAAGGTTAAGTCATACTTACCAAAGGCTTATTTGCAGAGTTATGATATGAATCACTGAAATCTTTAGGATCATAATGACACAGAAAACTGGTTATGGACTTTTGCTGCTGGGTGAGAGTAAAGATCGGAAAGACCAATGTACAAATGCAAAGCAAATACTCCCTCCTAAAATTTCTGAATCACATAATGTTAGTGTAACATAATTTGGAATATATTATGACGGTTACAATTACTAAAAAGTGCATGATGCCATTATTTCCAACTGGAAATTACATGATTACACTAATTAAGTGATAGCAGGTGGCACAATGATTGCTACAATCTTCTCTGATGTGCAGAGGGAGATGCATGGTTCACTGTCTAAAACACTCAGGAACAGTAACAATTGGCTTAAGCAGCATTCTGTCCCAAGATGCAGAATAAAGATTCACTTTGATTTAACACTTCCTTATCACATCAAAGAGGTGAAGGGACACCTTTATGGATTGGCTTAGGAAAAAAATACTACCAGTTCAGCTTCTACCCTTACAACTAACATTTCTTGGTATAACAGAATTAAAGTATGAAATGAATTCCAATAGGCTCATGTAATTCTAAAATGTCAGCAACCTTCTTTGAAATTGCAACTGGCCTAAATTCATCATTACTGCTTTTAAGTTCCTCAATTCAGAATTGCTATAGGTGTGCTATTGAGTCTCTCGTAAGTCAAGCAAAGTGGAAATGCTGTAGTAAAATAAATATTTCTCTGTCAATAAAAGCATTAAATACTTTTAAGAATATATGTGGTCATGAAATACATTTGAGTTTTAACTCAGATTTACTAAGCAGTATTTGCACATTATTTTTACAGCAGGATTTGAAGATTATTCACAATTGCACTGAGTTAGACAAATAACCCTCCAGTCCCGTGAGTTATTTCAGAGCTTGTTTTTCTTGTCCTCTCTGCTCTGTGTTCAGACTGAAGCAAGGCTAAGTCATCATCCACAATTAGTTTTCCAGATAAGTCATCATTAGTTTTAAAACTATGAGATATGTTTACGACGCTACTCTCTTTTATTTGGACTTCCATGTGCTTCTGGAGTGTGACCTCAGTTTAAGGATGGCAGGGGAGTAGATCTGCTGAAGAAGAACCATGCTGTGCAGGAATGCAACCAACATATGCCTAAGAGGCAAAAGAAGCGATTCTTATAAATGATGAAAAATAAATGTTATCTAATTTCTGGAAACATCTTATCTAGTTTTATCTGTCTCTGTAGCATTCATTTTAGTTTTGTTACTGCATTTCTTACTACAGATCAAAAGCATGGCTGATAAGACTTAAGTTTAGATACATTTGTAACATGCTATGATATCTTACAGCATAGCTGGTTCATTCAATTACTGCCTTTTCCCTCTACATCTTGCAAAGCATTACCAGTACCACAATTTCAAGTCATGCTTGTGCTATCTGACTTTTCACAGGCAAATGCAAGAGAAAGCCACATCAGACAGTAGAAGGTGAAAAACTACTGTTTTCCCTAGGATGTTGTGCATTACATTGTGGTGATATTCTCTTCTCAGAGATGACATGAGCAAATTAAAACTACCCTACTCTTTTTTTTTCCACTGAAATTCACATAGTGGTATATGCTATGATAACCACAAGTACTGTGCAGAACATGTCTTTAGCAAGGACAAAAAAGGAAAGGCTCTCCAACTTGGAAGACTAAATGGACCTTCTGTAGAGTGAAAGCTGAAATGTGAAAATCACTCATCTCTATTTTCTAATGTTTTATTAGAACTAAATGGAAGGAAACGAAACTTCTGATTACAAAAAATGCCTTATCTCCTCCAAGAATACCGAACTGCTCAGCATTTAGAATATTACCATACAGATGTTGTTCAGTGAATTGATATAACAGTTACATCTTTTCCAGGACAAAATTTGAGCGAATTTCCTGCAATGAACATGACAAATACCTCCCTCTCTGTGGCTACAATAAAAACCTTTACTGCTGCACCCCTGGATATTCAATTACGTGTGCAAATGGGAATAATGGTAGACAGTTACGCAGAAGCAGCTACTGGAGAAATTTGAACTTGTTGTTCAACTAAAGAAAATAACATTATCATACTATTGGTGCAAGACCAAGTCTCTTACCTTCACATGCCACTGATTAGTTCAGCCTTAGCTGAACAAAAATCCTTAATCTTCTCTTTTTAATATTGAAGAGGTAAACCCTCTTTCACCTGCATGTGGAGTCTCCTTTTCATCAAAGCTCAGGAGATTCCAGCAACAAAATCAATGTATGCATGTTCAGAGCAGTTTTCAGGGTTTTGTAAGACAAATCTTTCAAATGGGAGCTAGTTTAATGCTATTGAGCTGAGTTTCGATCTGACAGAGTGAGTGAACAACACAGAAACAGTTCACTTACCACTGCTCACACTACAGGAGGTGGGAATCAGGTACAGCTCTGCACAAATACAGCTGCAATTTCTCAGTAAACTCTTACCCTACCTAATCCAATGTTAAATGCAACCATACAGGGTTTAAACAAACATAGACTTAAGAAAGAAATGCAATTTATTTCTCTACAGTAATGAGCGACAATTATGGTTTTCTCATACAAGCTAGTGAAAATCAAGACTAGCTCTGCTAAATTAAATAGACTTGCGCTAGTGTTAAGCTGATTTTAACTGGAACATTTACAGATTCTGTGTCAAAACAAAAAACCGTATCTGACCTATGATTTGCAAATATCCTGTTCTGTATTTCCCTCCTGTTTTAAAACTTCCAAAAACTTACATTCTGGATTTTTTTTTGATGGAAAAAGAACATTTAAAAAAGACTCAATTTTATTGCCAGACATTATAGATTAATATGAGTTGTAGTACAGCTTTGCACAGACAGATTATTTTGTTCCTAGGCTCTGACTCTTTCAATGCCAATACTTCAATCAGTTTAGAATCAGAGACAATTCATTCCTCTTCTGAGAAAATGGTATTACAGCCACATGTCCGTATCACCATTACATCATGACAGTCTCCACGATCATACATGTGATTAGAAAAATGATCACTAGTCATTTCTTGAGCTATTCAGTATCTGCAATAACAAGGTATATGCTTCCTCTGTATTATTTCTATTCCTTTCTTTAAACAAACAAATCAGTAAGACTTCTAAAATGCTTAAACATACAACCTGAGTGACCAAGTCTAAACTAAAATGAATCAAACAAAAAGAACAATACTTTAAATATGTAAGTTGGAATGACAAAATGCCCATACTGGCTTTTTCCAATTCCAGATTTATCAATGGGACATTATTCTACTAAGACAACCAGGGACTAAAGGGAAAGGCATTTGCACTCATCTAGTTCAAATACCAAATTCCAGGCCCTCAAAAATACAAACATCAACTTCTGTCATTATTCAGTTCAAACCCACAGCTCTAAGTAAACAAGAAATGTGATTATGTTACTGTATTAACTCTGTGTTAATGAATGTTCCTGAATGTTCCTCCTTTCAGGATGTGCAGGTCAGATAATAAAGTTCTTTTGAAAAGGGACAAATTAGTACAGTTCCTTCTGATGTGTTTAAATATTTATAGAATTTTGGTTGATGTATATATAAAATACACTTTTGTAATCCATACAGAAATTCTAGATGGAATAATGTATCAATGCATGTTTCACACACTGTTCAATATAAAAAATTAGTATAAATTATGAGTGAAAAAAATACAGGACCTCGCGTAGGTTACTCATATTAGCAAAATTCCAACAGGTTAGCCATCTTCCTTACATTAAAAATGTCTATTAACCAGTGTAATTGAATAATTCTCTGATAATTACATCAGCATTTTAATAGTATATAAATAACCTCTCCCCTAATTACCATTTTGTTAAATTTTTCATATATTCCAGTATTAAGAAAGGAGGTTCTTGGTAAAGTACTTTACCCTTTCAACAACAATTAATAATTCAATTAACAGGTCTTTTTTTAAAAACAAAAGCTTATGCAGAAAGAGCAAAGAGGTTCACAGTTAAGAGAGCTCTCTTTTATGCTACAATCATGGCTTCATGGCTGTAGTAGTATAAAATTTGTTCATGGCTTATTTCTCTTTCAGTGCAGCCTCTCAGTAGAAATGACACCTGCTTTTTGGTGCCGTGAATAAAATCCTGTGCACATGACTCAAAATACACGTGCACCTATCTGGTTTGGAACTTAAAAAGAGGCATTTCTCCATGCCAATTTATTTTTCACAAGTAAATTTGTATATTTGCTTTTAAAAGAACCCACAGAGATAGTCATGTCATTGAAGTCTTGACATTATGAATTAGAGGGGAAATACACAGTCAAAAGCAGAAACTGAATTTTCTCCCACCAAACATTTAGACAGTCACACTTTCCTTTTCCCTGGTGTCAGGGAAGGAAAGTGAAATGCACGTCTCAGAAAAGCACTGTTGAACAGAAGATGCAGCCCTCACTCATGCATAGCCTGAGTAAGAAGCCAAGCATCTGAAAGCTTTGAATCACGGGTGACCCTGTAGCAAAACAGATTTGTGTTAAATGAATGGCTGACAATCATAACTGTGGTTCACATAGCAGTAATATTCAGATACTATAATAAGAGCTGCAACCTTAATGTTTTCAGACTTCATAATCAGTGTCATATTTTGCTAATTTCCAGGCATTTTATTTACCTCGTGACAGAGAATGCCCCAGTTAAACATATCTACTGCCAGAATTTCAAAATGTCATCTCAAGTTTTATAGAAACCTCATTCTTTTTAGAAGTAATTAGTTAAGGCATAGTTTGCATGGCAATTAAAAACCACTTGCTTGCAGAAGCTTGTAAGCATTATGTAATTTTTTTAAACTACAAGTACACATGCATATTCTTGCCTCCAGCTTAAATACAGTGAATGTTGTAGTTGGTTGCACAGGAATTGTCTCAAGAACATAAAAGCAAGCCAAACACGATTGTATTCCAACTAAAATTGCTCTCTTTATACCGTGTATTGAAACTTGATAACTGTTGGTTATAAAATTCCTTTGATTTTCTGTAGGTAATAAAATACTTTGGCAATTACTATTGACAGTTCTGGATAATCTTGAAGGCTGCCTTGCCTGAAGAAGATGAGTGTTACAAATCACTCCACTGAAAGAGGGAAGAACAGCAGCAGGCAGCAGACAGGTTTCAATTTCACAATGCTGATTATCTCATTCGTGATTCTATGCATGCCTAAATCTGAGGATCCCTCAAGCAGCTATATGGACTTCTACTTTTAAAATGCCTATTACGCTTTCATACTTTTTGCTGCTTCCTGAAGAGTGCCATTTCACCAAGCTTAAATAGCAGAAAATTGCACTGCTTTTCCTCTGCCCATCTCCTCAATCTCTATTAACCTGCACAAGAACAAAGGAGTATGATAGTCCAGCTATAGGTTGGGAAATAGGTTTGAAGTTGTTTTTCATTTACTGGTACCTATCTTCCTGATTCATAAATGTATTTGAACAATAACATTATTTTAATACATTATCTAACGACTGAAAGCATAGCCTTTAATTACATCTCTATTTATACTAATAAATACGCTCTGTGTTCAGAAATATATGCAGCTATTGTTTACAGGGGCATCAAATGATACCGCAGTGCTGTCAGCATGTGTCAAGGCTTAAACAGAAAAGAATAAAAAAGAAAATAATGAAAAATGTTGTGGGTTTATTTTTTGTTAGGGTTTGGTGGGTTTTTTGGTGCTTTTTTTCCTTCTTTTTTCCCTATCTAGGTTACAAGAGAACAAACAGAAGCAGCTACAAGCAGACAGGAAAATTGTTGAAGCACCTGGTTCTAATGCTTGCAGTAGGCCTTTATTAGATGTCATAAACTGAATGATGCATTACTCTGTGGACAACTTATAGCCTGCAAATGTTGAGGTAAAATGGAGGACAAAGAATTCTTTTAAAACAAAAAGGTTAAATGTTCCTTTTTAATCAAACAACACTTTTTAGATGGAGGAATCATAAATAGGCTCATAGAGACTGAAGACTATTTCTGTTAATTTTAAATGTCCTTCTGTATCACCTTAGCAAATAAAATTATTTTACTTTAATAATTCACATTTTATGTATGAGTGATTTACAGTTGAACCTATATTTCACCTGTATCATTAAACAAAGGAAAAACATTTAAAAATCCTATTGTTGATATAGGTTTGGCAACCGAATCTCAAATTAAATAGTTGCATTAAAATCCATGTAGGCAGTTCACCACCAACAACAAAAAGGTAACTTTTGTCAATCAGAAAATGTTTTAAAATAAGATCTGTTTTGCATTTAAAAAGATAAAAGAATGTTTTCTAAAATGACAATTGCTGGTTGGCCACAGATTCTGGGCTTTAATCTCATGGCCTGCTCAAATTTCCCATTATGTCTGGCGGAGGCTTAGGGGGACAGAGGCTGAACTGTGGCCCTTTGACAGAAGTGGAGGGGGTTACAGCAGAGAGACACACAGCTGTTGCTCACAAAATGCAAGTGTTAGAAAACCTCACTACTAGGTTTGGGTTTGGGTTTGTTTTGGTTTTTTTTCCTTGCTGCTAATAAAAACTTAAAGTGTTTTCTGTGCTTTCTATAAACAGTGCACTTAAGTTTTATAATCTAGTATATCTTATTAAGCGTGAAGTCTGCTGATCCCTAAATTATTCATAACATGGTCCAGACTGATTAAGATTGGCTTGTTAAGGAGCACAAGAAGCAATTAAACTGACAAGGCAGTGCGGCCTTGATGTATACATTTATTATCACAAGAATACCCAAAGTGAATGCCCTTATTAAGCAATGAATTTCACCTCACTGGCCTTCCACCATTGCTGCCACAGGCAGAGAGAGCTAGGAACAACATGTCAAAAGCTAACTCTGAGGAAATGCCTATCTTCAAGTGAAACCGATTTTGTAATGAACCTTTCAGTTCACTCCTGAGGTAATAAATCCTGACTGGTGCATTAATTACTTGATAACATCCCATCAAAATGCAAATGCAGCACTTGACCCATAGGAATGGCTCACTAGCTGTTAACTCTTCAGGGTATACATAAATTGTCTGTTTTCTTTTATCAAACAGGGCATTTATTTCCATCTTGCTAGGGTGAATGTCACTCCTGCCACCCTCGGCCCCTCAGTGGCCTGACACCATCATTTGCAGAGGACTGTCACTATGTGCCGACATTCTAATTGTGCTACTTCTTTGCTTTGTACCTTTGAGGCAGAATTTCCAGCTCCCCCCCCCCTTCCTTTTCTGGAGGAATCTTGCATGTCAAGGACAAAGCTGTAATAGCGTTACAAAGAATGACCCCCACCTCTAAAGTACACTAATCTTTCTTTTCAATGGCAATACATTAAACAAGGAATTTAGTTCCTTGAAGTGATTAAATGAAAGCTGAACATATCTACGTGAACTGCTACCCAACACAGGCGAGCGTGCATGCTTTTAGTGAGAACGCCACCAAAGATATATTTACATGTTTTAAAGACATTTCCTCAATCCCTTCATCAAGTGCTCAATTTTGACAGTCCACCAGCAAATAATATGTCAAAAAGTTAAACAAAGCGTACTTCATAACACAAATTTAGCAATGCTGAAATACTATGCATCACATGTTTTCACTTGCCAAGAAAAGAGTCAGCTTTAATTACAAAAACTATTTCCACAATAATGCTAATGAGGAGCTGCATTTTATATTTCCCCACTCAAAATGCTAATCGACGTGAGTGGGTCTGAGTCTCCCACCTGGGTCAACCTGCTTTACAGTTTTTCTATTTGTCTTGAAGGCTTGGTGAAAATCCGTAATTCAGGTTACTAGGCAACCCTGCAGGTGAGAAAATATAATGTTTGGCCTACTCCATTTTCAAATACACACAGTGGCCTAATGCCTTCCAAATAGACTGTACAAAGCATGCACTGATAATTCCCTGCTACATTTTCTAAAGGCGAGGTCAGAAGAAAATTAATTGATGCTGAAAATAATGACAGGAGGAGAAGAACCACTGAGACTTGGTGTGACTGGCATGTGATGATGTTAGCAAGAATCCCAGCATGTGACTGGACAGTGTGATGAAAAATATACTTTATGTGAAGGAAAAACAAGTTACAAAACTTAATTAGTTTTTGACACTTCTTCATAAGTTATTATCTTTTCATTTGGAACATTGCCTTGGGACATCAATACACAAGAAGAAATGAAACATTCTTACTGTAAATCTGAAGGAAAAAAAGATGACTTTATATTGCTCTTCTCCTTTTACATGTCTTTTTGAATAAACAAAATATCCTCTGCAGCCTAAGGTGTACAAGCCCCTGAAGATGTTTCTGCTGAGAGTATAGAACAGACTTGTTCGATGTAATAATCCTGTAACAACTGATTATGCAGTTTCACTTTTAAAAATAAAGGGGAGGAGGATTGGAATCCAAGATGGTCACACACACACACACGCACTAAAACAAAAGTATAGATGAGAAGCAGTTAAATTATAGCACCTACAGCAATAATGCTTCCTGTACAGCAAATGTATTTTTAATTTTTTCCACTAAGGCTTATACCTAGAAGTAATTCACACTGATTACTAAATAACCCTTGTGAGTTGCTTTGTCTTTTGAATTTTAAAAAATACACTTGCCGTGAGCAATGAATTTCATAAACCACCAGCTCTCATGCTTGATGAATCATTCTTATTTTATGCAGTGCTGTGTGATAGAGAACTGAGATAAAATATTCTATCCACAAGCTATTCAGTACAATTTATCATCAGCGGCTCACTAGTCCAGTGATAATACCTGGCTTGCAGATTGTAATGATCAGATTCTGTTTTTATTTCAAACAGGAGCGATCCAAATACCAGAGTTTTTAATTTACATACATTAGTGAGGTTCAAATGTGGCAATAGCTACAAGCAAATTCACTTGCAAACTGAATGCTCGCCTTGCATAAATGGGTTCCCTTTAGCTATTACTCACCAGTGAAGTACCCAGATAAAAATGAAAACAAAGAGGAAATAAGGGAAATCATGATACAAACACCATACTGTGGACTAGGATAATTACTGAACTACAGTGAAGGTCACGTTTATATCTGTTTTAGTAATGATTTCTTATATTTTCCCTGTTGTATTGAAACCATAAATGACATCTCTTTTTTTATATTATTATAGTACTGTATTCCTTACAATCTGTAGTTTCCCAAAGTTCCAGCA
Source organism: Lichenostomus cassidix (assembly GCF_008360975.1). NCBI lineage: Eukaryota > Metazoa > Chordata > Aves > Passeriformes > Meliphagidae > Lichenostomus > Lichenostomus cassidix. The sequence continues at coordinate 121,658,507 of NC_139482.1, read as the reverse complement.
CACTACCATTAATAAAAGTTTCTCTTGGTGCAAATTTGAACAGATGAAATATTGAAACAGCTGATAAAAAAACAAGCAACTTCAAAATATCTGCAAATTATACCAGCTTGAGCATTTAATAAGAAACAATGGGCCTATAATAAAATACCTCTTATAGCTATATCACTTTTATACTGACCACGGTATTGAGCTTCAATTCCCAGCAGCATCATTACTAGACATTTTCTGCCACCTTTCTAAATCTGAAAAGCTTCCTACATTTAGTGAAGATTAGGTAATGCTACAAGCAATCAATAACAGCTATCAATTCCATACCTTGTTTGGAAGAACAAGTTGATTAAAAGTAAGTAAAAAGGATGGTTGAATATGCTTTAAAACTATTTGATTCTTCTAACTACACCATCATGATATAAAAACTATTACTCACAGGCCAAAGAGGTAGGTCTTAGCAGCAGTAAAGTTATGACTCAAAGCAGCAAAAGCCAGAATATTCTAAGCTTGACACTCTCTCCTTACCACAGAAGAAGGGGGAAAAAATCAAGGAAAAATGAAAAGGAAGGCACACAGAAGCACAAGTGAAAACCAGAAAAATACCATGTCAAACTCAATTTTAATTTCTTGGGCTTTTCTTAGTTTGTGTCTAAGTTTAAATGTTCTCTACAAGTAGTCCTTCTCTCTCATTAATCTTCCTTTCTTGACTTTTTTTCCCCTCAAACAAGCTGTTTTAAAAAAAAAAAGTAAAATCAGCTATCATAAACTCAGTTAAGACTTCACTTATTAATGACTATCTATATTCTTCTGCATGTGTGCAGTCCTTACTGTGCATGCCCAGGTAACACCCTCATAAAAGCAAATATGTAAATATGATCTTGATTTTTTATGTCCTTTCCCAAGAGTACACACTAGCGGCCTTCCAACACCCAGCATCCAAATCCTGAAGGTTGGTAAATCAACCAGCTTAGAAGAATTTCTAGCCTTCCTCATAGGGCACAAAGAAAGGAAGTCTCTGGTGAGAGAGAAACTCTCATACAAATTCACCACATTCCGTATTTTCTTACTCTGTACCCACAGCCCAGGCAGTTTTGTATCCCTCTGCTAGAGCAACTCATTTGCTTCACTACCAGTGGGGACGGGCAGTGAAGTGGCCAATAGTCTGAAAATGTGTTTAATCTTGATTAGACAAATGACAGAGGGGAAGATGAGATCCCCCTTTTTGCCGCTCATCCATGACTGCTGAACGTAGCTGCCTGCAATGCCCCTAGGACTGGCTCTGCAGCAGGTGTAAGGGACTCCTGCAGCCAGGATACGTTTACAGTGCATTGAGGTTCTTCTCCATCTGCCCTTCTTGAGTGCTTCAGTGCAATGGGAAAATGATGGCAAGCAACTCCCATTTCAGTGTGGTTTTCATAATAAAACTATCAATTCTTAAGAAGCAGAAGTTGCTAGACAGTGGCCCTTTAAAATTTTAATCTAATTTATGAATAGGATCACGGACCAGATATTGTTCTTCAGCAAATGGAGGGCAAAAAGCATCAGCTAAATTGCTGAAATAGCTGCCAGAAGATGCTGTTCCCATTTCTGGAGAATAAACTTCTGTAGACATATAGATCCACAGAACGTCAGAAGCCCCTTCCTTTACATAGACCTCTTTTGTGCTGCATCTTTCTGGTGAAACGAACCTTTCTGAATCTGGAGTTATTTATGGTCAGAAAGGTAAAGTTCACCTTCCTGCTGCTCAGAAAAAAATCAATGTATGTGGGTAATCTAAAAGAGAATAAGGAAATTGCAATATATGATATGTAGTCAAAGGACTACTCTGAAACACTTTATAGGCTATTATTTCAGCTCACAGACTAAATGGAATAATGCTTGATCACACTGTCATAGACTGAAGCATCTGGCCCCAACAGTCTTATCCCATGATACAGTGTTTTCCCAGTTATAGCTCTACCTAGAAACTTGTCTAGTCTCTTTCAAATTATGCTCAGTTTGGGGCCTGTTGTAGAACTTAAATGCACACTATTGCTTTGAATGCTGTTTGAGCACAAGAAACACTAATGCAACATTTTGCAGCTTTGATAATACTGTAATTACCTTTGTGTGATCTCTTCAGAAAAGATTTCCTTGGAGATGCAGTAACTTTATGGTATTTCTGAGGCTAGTAACTGGCTCAAAGTCACTACAGTAAAAATAATCCTAACTAGAATTGAAATTACAGAGACCAAAATACGTGGAAAAGCATATCAGAATTAGAAGGAAATTTTTTCTTTTCTTTCTTTTTGCTTTGAGGGAGGTGTAAGACAAGCAGGAAGAATTACTTCTTGCCTACAGAAAAAGGAAAATCTCAAGCCTCAAACTAGCAGATGAGTCGTTTATGGTTAAACAGCTTTCAAAAATACTATGTATTCATGATGCCTATACCTTGACAAACTGATCATCAGCAGAGTCTTAGCTTGCTGCAAGTTTTAGATCATCTTGCCAACTCTGAAATGTACTTACAGTGAAAGCAATTTCTGCTGCAGTAGCATAAAGCATGCTTCTGTGCTGCAGCATGTGACACTGGCTGATAATAAAGGAATGTGATGTGAGACCATGCCAACTTTTAAGCCATTTCAATTGCTTTAAATAATTTAAAAATGAAAAATAAATAAAATAAAATGAGAGAGAGAAAGAGTTCTAGATTAAGAAATGGTTATATTCTGGCATGAAGCTTTCTCAGTGGAATATTACTAAACAACTAGGAAAATTAAAGAGATTCTGAGGAACTATATAATGCTGACATCTGATGCAATGAGTACAGTTTCCAGTGAAAGAGATCAAAAATGCTGTGCCAAAAGCACTGTAAAATGCTTCTCATGTGATAGTGAATTTCTGCGAGGAGATGGGGGATGGGAAGAAGAAGGGTGAGAGAAAGGAATAAGGAGAGAAAGAAAAAGGAGCTCATTTGACTGTGGACTTGAGTTTGTTCTTCATTAAATAAGTGATAAAATTCCACTAAAGTCAATAGCACCAGAACAGATCTTGTAAGATGAGTGATATTTTAAATAATCAGATACTTCTATTCAGGACAAAAACCACTCTACATTTCGTTATCACACTCTTTATTTTTCTGTATATCTGACTCCTTTGCTGTCTGTCATTTTCTCCATGACAAATCAACAGAGTGAAAGCCTAGAACAGCCCCTGCAAGAGTGAAGGATATAATAGCTAACTTCCCTGATTTTCCTACATTTAGAGGAGCAAAGAATCGTACAAATAATCCCCACTGCCATTGTGCGGCCGTTACACTGTCCTGCGAGCCTGGACAAGTTATTAGGTCAGACGCTAACTTCCTAAGTAGAAAAATGATGTGGTCGCCTTTGTCCTCTCTGCAGTAATGGCTGGAGTCGGTACTAATTAAGGCCCTGCGGCAGTGTGGTACGAGAGAGGTCAGAGACTTCTTTCTGACACCTAAACAGTGCTCAGCTCAAAGGAACTGCCCCTAATCTGAAATGATGTGATGTAGAGCTGGCCTTTCAGCTTCACTGTATATTTAAAGGAAAATGACAGTTAATGACAGGGGTGTCAAAAATGAGCAGATGGAGAGGCTAAGGAAAACATGGCTCTATAGTAAAATTTACTTACAGTTCATCACTGTGCTTAGAATTAGAGGTTACTGCACAAATGTAGAAGGTTTGGATACCTTTCCATTTTTTCTTTTTAAGAAGAAAAATGATTTGCCTTATGCTCATAGCTTAAAGTCTATTGACAAAGTAGACTTGTTTTTCCATTGTTCCACAAAAATCAGCACGTACATACCCCCACACAGTACCTTCATTTTTCTGTTATCAAAATAAAATATGAAAATAATAATAACAATATTTAATCTCATTCAGGAGATTACTACTTTCCATTTTATCTTGTTGGGAGTAACCATTGCAGTAATTAATCTTCTAGTCATTTTCTTTCTCCCCTTCAGGCACGGAACTTGGGAAACAAAAGCAATATTCAAAACAGAAACCAAGATTTATTGTCAGTTAGTCATAATAGACACCTGCACAGATTACTAATTACAACAAAACCATAAGGTCTGCTGGCACAAATCCTTTCCCATTCTCTCTTTTTATCCACCCCTAGTGACACACCTGCAAGCCTTTAATTGATGTATTTATCTCAGGAGTCCTTGTTAGCGTTGCATTATAGCATCGCCATTCACAATGCTATAGTTAAGGTTCGGCCAGCATTTCCACTGTTGAGGCTTCCCTCCCTCCTTCCTTCATTTTCTTCCCTCCCCTCCAACCCCCTTCTCCCAGGCTTTTTAAGGAAATTTGCTCCAGGCTAAAAGTTGAGTAGTGGGGTCTTAGTCCGGACTCATACGACTCTTTTAATCAAACTAGAAAGAGAATTGTTTTGGAATGTTTTAAAATTATGTTCAAAATGCAAAAACAAACAAGAAAAAAATCCACTATTTTTTTCAAGGCTCGCATAGCTGAACCATATATATATATCAAACCAAAATATATCTTTGATGTATTTTAAAATAATAAAAATTTAGCAAATAATTAGTCCACCACAGGGAATTGTAACATCTGGTATTTCCCTAGAAAGTCAAAAGGAATGAGATCCATAATAACTAAAAAAGAGGTTTTCAAGAAAGCCCTGTAATGGATTCCTGTAAAATATACCAGTAAACATTTGGAATATGAACATGAAGTAATTATTATCACACAGAACATAGATAATATAATTTTTGTCCCCAAATGATGTATATTATTTAGTATTTTTGCTTTACATTTGTAAGCAGTTCCTATCCATATGTTCCAGAGGATTTATTTGAATTATTTGTGTACAACTGCTCAATATTATTACCTCTTCTTAACTAATTTGAAAAAATAATGCTTAATGATATTGTAGAGCTGCCATTACAAATATAGAAGGTGACATTTATCTGTATGAATCTACCTCTACATGTATAAAGCCAGAATGACAGTTATTTCAATCTATGGGTCTGCCTAATATAGTCGGAGGAAAAGATAAAGAATAGGGGGAAATTAAAGGAATTGAGTTTGTCTCAGTGTGTCATGTGTCATGGGACAGAGACAGAGTTTAAGAAGCAGTTTCTTCTGCATGAATTCTGCTTATGCAGCCCAGGCCTCAGTTCAGCAATGTATTTAAAGACTGCATGACATAAAATCAGGACACTGTTTTACATTTCTTGTTGACGTGGGCCTGGCATAGCCTATCTAGGAGAAGCATTTCTGTTCCCATCAGGACCTTTATCCACAAGGCCCATTAGAATTTAACTTATTACTCAGTGAGCTGCTGTAACAACAACAACAAAACCCAACAAAAATCCAACCAACCAAAAAACCCACCCCAAACAAGTCAACTGTCTTTATTGTGACTCTTAATTTTGCCTAGCTAATAGACTCTAATTAAAAAATTAATTGTGACCAGTAAGAACATGACCCAGGTTTAGGATAGCTCAGATTGGTTTTGGGTTTTTTCCTATTTAGAAAATATAAATTTAAATCAAATCCTCTTCTATTGTCAGAACAACTTGTCCTATGGGAAAACTCCATAGCAAGGACATGGGGACACTTGTGTAGTACCCCACCTGGACTAGGTAGCTACAAATTGACCCTGGCCTTGATAGGTGACATGCTGCCCATGAGCAATTTTCACTCTGGTTCACTGAGCTCCATTTTTGCCTTCTTTTTCAGAGTGTGGCTGATTCCCCCTTCCTAATGAGCAGGGGTAACTCCAGGGGAGAAGAGTCTGGCCATAAGGATGTAAGCCCTTATCTGTAAGGCATTTTTGCATTGGACACTTGAGTTTCCTGGGATTTATGCAGACTTTGAAAGAATTTCTTGGATCTTACAGTCCCCTGTACCTCTACCTCTCCACACAGCTCCTATTCTGAACCTGCAATGTGTTTTGCATATTTTCTGTTTTATAAACTGGTATTGTTCCACAGGCCTGACTCAAGTTAGGCCCTGCAGCTCTTTCTGCAATCTGAGCCTGGACGTACCCTACTAACAGCTGTTCTGCTTCAAAACATATTGCTTGGAAACAAAGCATTAGATAAAATATTTTAAAACAACCAGCACCCAACACAGATCCAGAATATCCACATTTCTGCTATTTCACAATTATCTAGACATGTCTATTTTTCCTCTGACATCCTCATTCCCAGCAGCTTTCGGAGCCCAAGTCACACTTTCCCTTTTCTTACTGTCCCTCCTGAGACATTCTCCATTATTAAACTCTGTAGGTATTCTTTGTTCTACCATGCACACAGCTTAAGCCTGGTCTGCTGAAAACTAGATGTCTGGAAAACTTGCCAGAAGCTGGGATGCTATGCCAGGGAAGCATGACTATATGCTTGACCTCTTCCTCTGTTCATTCCCTCAGCCTCTGCTACTGGCGGCTGTCAGGTTCCTATTACAAAACCATCTACTAGTGCCAGCACTGTCCCGTAACCAGAAGTATTAGCTGGTAAAGAACAATCTGAGCCCATTCTTTAAATTTCTGCCTGTGTTTAGTCATATCTGTTGACTGAAAGTCAACATATCCAAACATTTAATCTCTTCCCAGTAACCAGATGATCACACAGTTTCCATGAATAATAATGATCTTGAGGGCACCTCCGAATCCACCGAATGGCTAAATTCAGTATTTAATTATGGAATATGAGCTGGTATCTAAATATGCATGACTTGGAATATAAATATGGGTTAAATAATTGTCCTATAGCAGATGTATCCATATCCTCTGAAGTAGGTCGGCCATTTCTGTACTGGGCTGTTCCACGTCTGATGTGATGTGACCCAAAACAGATGGGATTCTTCACAGAGAAAAGCACTTTACATGTTTTACCTAAAACTGAATTTCACTTCTCTTGCAAACAAGGAAGCAAAGTGCTGGAAGTTGAGTGCTCATAGAAGACCTACTAATTCACTTCTAGAAATGGGAAGCATTTAGAAATGCATTATTCTCTTTCAGATTAAATTCACTACCTCACCAATTGCCAGAGCAAAGCCTATGCACTAGTTAAAATCCATTTAAGCTGCATTTTGAGGGCTTAAGTGAGGCTTACATGATGCCTAGGTTTTGTGCTAGTCTTCTGCAGTGAGGATGAATCTTACCCTTATGTAAACTAATCAGTTTTGATGTTCTCTCTTCCATTTAAAATCCGTGAATTATTAATCTTTATGTGTACAGTAACTTCTTGAAGCATATTTTATATGCAAATTCATATTAACATCATAGAAACAACTATAATACAGACTGAAATAAATGACGAGGCATTGTGTAAGGGATCCTAGCCATTATGACCTATCAAGTCAAAAATCCAATGAAATTAAAAAAAAATATTATGCCCCTTAAACACATATTTACATAATAGACTGTAATGGCTCAGAAAAAAATCTCTTACAGCATGTAAATAATGCATGTTTTTAGATTTGTCTAAATACATATGCACATGTATTTACATATTAACATGACAGGTTGCAAAGATACTAAATTAACTGGTTTGTATGGTCTTGTGCGTTACATGAGTTTTTTTGAACACTTAGCAGAGAAAAAAAATTAAACCAGAGATATGCACCTTACATTCAAGCAAAGAACCGATTTCCTATTTCTCCTGAAAAACTTAGCATTTATGCTCAATTTAAAATCAATATTTTTAGGCTTTCCAATAATTTATTGTAGATATTTTTAATTCAAGATCTTCATAGCACCTACACGTTGACATACTACCAGCAACTCCACTAATATACAACAAGAGGAGATGGTAGCATTTGCAGGTAAGAAATTCAGATTTAAACCCTGACATAAATTTTAACAGGCAATAGATTTTTGTGAGTTGAGTTATAAAAGGTGGAAGATTGATGATTAAGTTGAATAGATATTCTGAAAATGTTGACCTTGCAAAAGCCGTAAGTTTGTGAGAACACATCTACTGCCTGTCACACTGCTTCAACATCACTTGTGTCTCATCAAAGTTTATACTTCTAATTCAGAAACCTAGAAACACTGAAATGTACATAATGTTTAGCTGAATAAGTAGTGACATGGAAGCCATTATAAACACTTTAGCGAGCAGAAATTATTTGCATATTAAAGCATCTGTAACCACCCCTCTTCGCTTTAAGCAACTTCAACAAATATTCAGGTCCCATGTTATCTAGCAGATAGCTGGATAGATCAGAGACAGGCAGAAGAACCTACTGTGACCCAACCAACAGTTCTACATAAGATTGTCTCACAGGCACAAATTAATACTTCCTATTGACTGCAAGTGTTGGTGCATCACTTTAGCTACAGACTGATAGGACGTTTGTAATATTCTGTGATGATAAAAAATCCACTCCTCATACCGTTTCAGTCCACTGAAAGTCTATTTAAAATAAAAATAATAGTGACAGTCAAGTATGTTAATATCCATAATCACTGTGAATTATAACTGTCAGCGGTCACAAACCTATCCCATGAAAACATAAGGTAACAATTTAGCCTTATATTACTACTCTCAGAGAAGAAGAATATTCATAGGAAACTTAATTACTATGGGGATTATAACATATATTCTAAAAATAGAATGTTTTGGGATTCTTTTTTTTTCCTTTTTTCCCCCCTAAATGGAATATTTCCATATAAAGCACTGTGAGCAGAATATTGCATTCAGCTTCCATTGTTGAAATTATACCAGTCTCAATTTAGAGGTAGAGAAGATGTGCATAGTGATTTTAGTTCTGAATGGAACACTGTAAGATACCAGGAAAGCAATAGTTTTAGTCTACATATAATAGCATCTAACCACAGAAGAGAAAACGTACCCTCCCTCCTTAAATATATAGCAAAAATAATGCTGAAATTGCAGGCGGTTGCTTATCTTTATGATCTGGACACTGTGCCTCATTTTCATTTTCTCTCACACAAAGACAGATTGAATGCGTAAAGACAGTTTCTTACAGTTTGAAAAGAGGAACAAAAGGAAGCTATATTATAAATTAATATGAAAAGTCCAAGATTTGTTGACTCAAGCTGCGTTAAGAAATATGTAATTTTGGACTCGCTTTTTAGGAAACTGCAATCTCATCAAAATGTCTTTTATATAAAAAGCAATATTCAGGTTTTTTGGTTTTGCCAACATGCACAAAGATGAGACATGCTATGGACATTAATTTTTGCTTGCTTATCTTACATTGTGTCAACTTATATTCACAGTTCCATATTTCCATAATTGTTCACAATTTGAAAAAGCAATGGAGAAAGGGAAAAGTAAAATGAATATAAAAGAGACATTTAATTAAGGAGCTCATTTGATTATTCACTTTTTAGAAATACTTGATGACAAATCTTCTGTATTAAAAAATATATATTTTGCCAAGAAAAGTGAATCAAAATGATGATGTCAGCACAAAGAATGCATTCAAATACATAAAAAATATTTTTCTGTGACTGTAAGTACTTGGAAATGGAATTCCAAACCCTTTGTGGTATGAAGCTTTCTTAGGTTTAGCCATTTCTTGGGGTTGGGTGGGGTTTTCTTGGGGTTTTTATTTGGGTTTCTGTTTGTTTGTTTGTTTTAGGGGGGTTCTTTTTTTTGGGTATGTGTGGGTTTTGTTCCAAATTGTAAGTGATCATATGGTTCCCTGGAAAATAAATTAAAAAAAAACCCCAACCCAAAATCAACAAAACAACAGGCCACAGATTTTAAGTCTGTAACTAAAACTACTGTATTACTGTATTCCTTCTGTATGTTCTAACTGCCCTCCAAATAATTACAGAGTGGAGACTTGGCTGTCATTCATGTGTATCTATTCCATTGTGTGAAGAGAAAAAGAAAATGGTTGCCCATACATTAGCACATCACCCATGGCTAGTGCAATGACAAGATAGATTAGGATGTATATTAAATCTCACACATGACTGCCTTTCTGTATCAAGGTAAAAAATACTTGCTCTTACATACATTAGAGACTAGTGTTGGGCTGACATCTACATTAATATTGACAGCATATCAACATTTTTTACATTAACTGAGTCAATAACTAGTCTAAACCTGCTAAAATTTAGATAACAAAAATGAAGAAAATATCTAGCAAGCAGCATTAGATTCTTGTATCTTAGAAAAGAAAATTAACCCCCAAATACTACATTGCTTTTCTGAATTATCAATCCTACAGCAATACATCAACCAGTGTATACAGCTGTGACTTGGTAATCCAATCTCATTTGTCAAACAAGAATTCTAGCAGATAAGAAATGCTTCTAGGAAAAGAAAACCCTGCACAGACAATAACATAAATATTATATACATAGGAGGCTGATTATAAAAAGCTGGATTAGCATCATTGTATTACTTCACCTCCTAAACATTACTTTCACAGACGTGATGAAATTGTCAGGCAGTAATCCCACTTCCACAATAGCTGCTTGTGACAAATGCACACAAAACCTGCACGAACTCAAGTCTATTTTCCTATTTTGCAGGGGAGTTAAAATGTTTGTTTGTATTTTCCATGTTAAAAAACCTTTAAGTCAAAACCACTATGTAGGTTAGCTTAGGAAAGAGATTTCATTATTTACCTTTGCTGTAAAATCTCCAGTAAATGAGCAGTTGCTTCTCATTCAAAGCCAATGTCTTGGTTTCATTAATAATTAAATGTTGTTTTCCAATGATATCTAGCTATTTTATGCGCTTGTCTTTGAAATACATTATCTTCCAAATGAAGCTCAAAAAAATACTGGCAATGTTTTTAAGGTGCCAGACATTTTATGAACATGCTTATGAATGCTGGGAGATAAAAAATGTTCATTCTCCCAGATTCACTGTGCTCACAGTGAAAGGGGAGAAATGCTAGGAAATCAATACACAAAAACTTTCGGAACCAGTGTCCATTGGCCGAAAGCTGATACGTAAACGTTTATCATTTCAATCTTAGCAATTAGGTTGCTACAGTTGGAAGCATCCCAGAGCATTATTACTAGGCAGAAATAAAAGCATAAGGCAGCCATGCGAAGTTTTTAGATTTTAAACTCACAAAGGAGCAACATTTCAAGTGTCATTCATCTCAGAACTCAGACAAGCTTTTGTTTAACCATCCTGCTCACTAAAGGCTACCTTTTCTCTCTGTTTTAGTGTACTGGGCAAGATGATGAGGCTTAAAGTGATGTTCTTGGCAATATTTACCTCCAAATGATCCCATCTTTCATTTATTCAAGTCCTTGAGAACAGGGATGAAACAGGCCATGAAAAACCTAGGCTTATGGACATGAGCTCTTCCATCAGGCAATACTACCGGTAAACAATGGGGAGGAAGAAGAGGCCTGTCTTTACTGTTCTGCTAATGCTCTTCTAGACTCTTCTAGCTAAACATACAAAAGAAAGAGATGCAGAGAAATGTCTGGCACAGAACTATCATTCTAGTGCTTGAGATGTTGACAGCATCCAAGCTGATTAATTAATATCAAAAAAGCCCACTGAAAAAGGTTAAAAGAACACTTTAACATGCAGTGATATTATTGTGATCATTAGGATGGCATATTTCTGTCTTTGCTAATGAATCTTCTTTTATCAGCTCAATAAACTGATGTAGGAGTGCAATTTTTCAATTACATTTTCATAAACAGATGGCAGAATTTAATAAATTAATGTTTATAATAATGGTACAGTTATGAGGCTTGCACCTTTATGTATTTTGCACTGAAGCTTTTGATACTAAATCCCAATAATGCCAATCTCCTTAGTTCAGAGTAGCTTCATGTTCCTAGGTTGCTCTATAATGATCTCTGATCTTTCACTGGAAAGATATGGGTGACTGTAGGTAGTAACTTTAATTAATTAAAAAACAGGGATAATAATCTGTTTGTCAAATTTCATGGACATTTTAACAAAAGCTTAACCTCCCTGTTGATTAGTCTTCTGAACTAAAAGACACTGTTGCAGGGCAGAAATGATACTTAAGCGCTATTGCAGAATGCATCTTTTGTTCCTGAATTTTATTTCTAACAGGGGCTAAATGATGCCCCATTTAAAACATTTTCAATTCACCGAGTCCACATGTGGCCACATCCTAGGATTGCCAGACACAGTGTATGTTTCAGAAAGCTAAACCTCATAAATCTCCAGAAATTCCTCACATCTATTATGTTTACCTTCTGCTGCTGATGAGCCTGTTGGGCTCTGTACGGAGGAAATTACAAGCACTCCAGAAGATTTGGCAAGAAGATGCTAGAAGAAACAACGGGCAAAAAAAATTCTTAACTGAAGTATCACATCCAGCTTTGGCTACCATTTACATATTTGAGATTACAGCTCGTAAAATGGAAATTCCATCAAAATGGAATAAATTGTTTTCAAAAATCCCTATCTGATTAGTGTTAGTTTTGTCTGAAATTACCGTGTTAAGCTACACTCAGTGTAAGTTATGGACTCCAGCTGAAGTCTAACATTCATACTGAAATTTGGTCTGTTTATACACTTTTTGAATTATGAACAAAAGGCAGTTGTATCCTAGAGGTTTTTTTGCCTATCATCTTCTAGCTCATTTCTATTAACCTATGTTACAAAATGTCTTCCTTAACTTAATAGATGTTTGCAGACTGTGGTAACAGCTGCTAACTAGTAAGGAAATGCCAGCAGAAATTTTTTATGGTCACACGTTTAAATACCACTGGAAATTTGTTTATAGTTAATGCCAACTGAAATGGTTATGTTCTAGGCATATTTTTCATAGTGATCAAAAATTAGTTGTTCAAAAACCTCCCCACTTAATCCTTGACAGGGCTGAGGGCCAAAGAAAATCAAATTATTTAATCACAGAAAGAAAATGAAGTTGCAAGTTTTAAAATTTGTTCGCTGAATAAAATAATTGTTAACTGTGTTGCACATCTACATGCACACGTCTTGCACAACCACAAACAACTCTGAAATAAATACCTGGAGTTTAGTAATGCCATTGAAAGGACAGAAATCTATTCTGAAATTCCAGGCAGAGTCACTACATGGATATGCTCTCCCTCAGATCCGCGCCTTCCTACCTGACAAGAGCTGGGGTGGAAGGGCTCAAGCCTGT
>NC_139482.1:121592940-121640440 GCF_008360975.1 Lichenostomus cassidix | reverse complement strand
TTATGTAAATCAAGTAACTAGTTAGTCCAACTGGTATTTAACTGATGTTATTTCTAGAATTTAATGCTATATTTATTAATAAAGCACACATATCAACTCACAAAATAGCCTGTCTCCTTGTAGTGCAAATAGAGCTTTACTTTCCATATAGGGTACTTGTGGGAGATTCTTACACCAGTTGGTCCATAATGAATAAAATTATATTAATATAAAGGAGGAAAGAGAATCTGAAAGCCACATTTCATGTTGTTTAAATCCAGAACTGTCCAGTGCAGAATATTTTTCCTTTTAACTTGGACTTGTGAAAAACAGCAGGCTCTGCCATTCAGCTTGCCTCATCAGCTGTGAGCTTTAATTTGAAGCACTTTTGCAATAAACTTACTTTTTTGCCAGCCCATCCTCACTAATGTTGCACCACCTAAAGCATTCAGCCTCTGCTCTCCCCCCGCAAGCTAGCCAAGCATATCAAGTGTGCCTGCAACACTCACAGCCTAATGAACAATGCACAAAAACAAAAGTAACAGCAAGACTCCTATTATCTGATCTTCCGTAAAACACAAAAACTGCCTTCTCTGGTACAGAGGAAGTGCCAGTAAGCCTGCAGGTGTGAGCCAGTTAAAAGAAAAGGCTTTGGCTAAATAGATTCTTTGACTGCCAGGGATTAGAGTCATGGCACCAGTGGTAACACACATCTTTTCCTTTAATTTACAAAATTTTCTCACGAGTTTGCAAGAGTTCACCCCATCAGGGGCTTTCTGAGGCCATTGAAATGTCTTAAGTTTTAATTAAGTTGGAGTTGTCAGAAGAAAGCTTTTTTGGCACAGAGTCAGGGTCATTAATTACTGCTATCTTTGTTTCTTTCAGAAAAAAGAACTCTACTGACTTGTTGGGTTACTTATATAGCCTACATTTTCTATCCTGCAGTCCTTATTCACCTCCAAGCAAGGCTTGATTAAGCAGTTTACCAATTACTTCCATCAATCTGGTTTACAAGTCCTATGGGTAATCGTAACTTCAGAAGCTTTTCTCTCTGCTGATTTGAGGTACAGTAGTAATGAAAGCAGAATTAGTTAGAACCACAAAGCATTTTAAATTTCTAGATTTTCCATGCAAAATGGTGCTTCAATCACATTCCTGATTTTATCATTTCATACACATCCTCTTATATGCTTTTTGCTGGGTGGCCAGTTATTAGCAGACACAAGCCATGCTGCATAAACCTAAGCAGAATAAACATCATTTCCTTGCTGTCTTGCAGTTCTGGGGTTAAAGTTAATGTTTTTTATCAGTCAAATATCTGTGAACAAGGCTGCATTTAAATCAAGGACATGGTATCTGCATTAGATAATAGCAAAAACTTTACTGCTAGGTGCCACTTATCAAAAAATTAAAAAGTCTAGAATAATAAGCTGAAATTGCTACCCCATAACAATTATTCAGTGGCCTAAGTAAAGGCTAATCTGTAGGTGTCATTTTTACCAGATGCATTCACATCACAAAAAAGCCAACACCTTAACTGGCACTAATTTGCTGCTTCATCAGAGTCTGAGATATGGGGAATATACTGTCTCTCTCCTTCCTAGAGATAATGGCCTGAAGGCTCAGGGTGAAATACAGTATTATTCAGCGACATTCGATATATCTATTCCATAGATAAAGGGAAGATTTTGGGTTCTAAGCTTGTCCAATCTTTGCCATTGGTGGTTATTAATTTCATATGCATACACAAATTAACAAATATTCCTCTAAAATACACCAGTTTGATAGTCATATAGTTTCACAGGCCCAGTAAATTTTTGGGTTTATCTGAAGTACTTTGCATAAATACCATTAGCATTATTAGAAAGCTTGATAACTGTATATCTTTCTAAGTACACTGCTTGTTCATTTAAATGAAGTTTGTTTTATCAAAATCCTCAAATTCCTTGAAGCCTTCAAAAGGCCTCTGTCAAATGTTTTCAATAAAAACATTGGCAAAATAATGTTTTTTCAGAAACTCTGACTTGGATTTCTGATTTATAGAGTATACTTTACCATTCTGAGCTACTCAGCTCAGCAAGTGGTTGCTCAGAGACTGCAAGACTTGAAATGTCTGTGGCATAGAATAAATTATTTTGATCCTCCCTTGGGTATTTATTTAATTTCTCACCCATTTACTGTACTTCGCTTAAAATGGCAGAAGTGAGATAGAAACTATTAGAAAGCTGGAAACACTACCAAGAATGTTAACCAGCTCTAGAAGTTGTGATACCTGCAACAGAGGCAATCTGCTAATAAACTACTTTGACGTGCATTACATTTCTGTCTGTTATCTCTGTTTTCCTAAATCCAGCATCCAAAGTAGCAGTCCCATAAACATTGAATCAGATACTTATTTAATGAAATATTAAAAGTGGTTCTACAAGGAGATTAAAATTGTGTTGAACCTCCTTATAAAATAGCCATCTTCTCTATTTGTAGCTTTTTTTCCCCTAACAAAACAACACAGAATTGCATTGATCTTTGTTACTGGTTTGGGGTTTTTTTTCACCTCAGTTAAAATCATCTCTATCGCCAAAAGCTTTCTCACCTCTTTACTTATGTCTGCAGGATGAATCTATATACAGACATGCAGCTGTCATCATGTCTCTAAATCCCATCTTTCCACACGCAACCTCAGTGTCACTGGCTCTGCCAGGGCAGACCAGCAACTTGTTGATGGAGCGCTCTTGAAGTGCAACACTGGAAGAGCCAAATCTCTGGGACTTGGTCTCCCACCCTTATGTTTTCCACGCTGCATCTACCCCCTGAGTAGTTACAGTACCTGAACCCACAACGCTGTGAATGTACACTAGAACTTGGGCTCTTTTCTCTCTTCTTTAGTAAGGACTTGACCCAGCCTTTTTGGAACTCCAGCCCATTATTTTTTTTTCTTCTGCAGTTGAACAGTATCTTTAAAATCCATCTCCCCCTTTAAATAAATACACACAGAAATAAATACGCTAATAAGAAAAGACCTATGAGGCTGGCACTGTCAAAAAGCCTGTTTAAGATGCTTGTTTTATTCTATAGCTAACTACAATTCCAACCCTTTTTAGCCGTGATGAGAAATAGGAAACTTTAATAGCCTAGTTCTGGTCTTAAATGCTGTGTGTGTGCACCAGCATATATGTTTTAAAAATTGGAAACCCTTACATGAATACAGTACATCAAAAGCTGTTTTAACAAGCTGATTTAACAAGGCATTAAGATGCGTATTCAACCAAGGAGGTGGAGATTCAAATTTTGTAAATTTATGAACACAAATGTAGCACAAGTACTGTTAAAAAAAGTAAAGAGTTTGTACATCCTTTATGAATCTTCATCTCAACTTATACTTTTCACTGTGAGCTTAGTCCTTTTTTATAACCCTTAATTTGATTGCTAGAGAAAACAAGCAACTACTGCTTCATTCAATACTGCCTGAACATACTGGATCATTCCCTTGCAATTTTGGTCCTTTGCATGATTTTAGCTTAAATATATAACCAAGCTACTTGATTTGAAGAGTCTCTGTCTTAATAAGTGCATTGCTAATATATCTAAATAAGCATGAAAAAAAACCAAACCCAAACATGTTAAAGTACCATTACACTAGTAGAACCTCCGAAATTAAATATTTATTTCATTATGAAATTCCATTTCTGTTCTTTATTAAGCAACAAGTTATAAAGCTGAGATAGGTTCAACTACCAGCAGAAAACTGGTTAGTGTTAGATAGAGCACTCATCTGTATTGACAAACAAGTATATTTCTGTGCTGGTACTACGAGATACTTTTATGATGCAAAAGAAATAGCAGTAGATACTTTCATTGTAATAAAAAATAATTTTCAATGGCATTAATAACTGAAAATCTGTTGGTTTCTTCTATAACAGAAATATTACTGAAATACAGACTTCTCCATTTTTTTCCTTATCAATATGTCAATATACATACTTATATTCTACAGTAGTTGGTGTGACATGAAAAATTATAATGGATAATATCCACATATTCCCTGTTCTGTGAAGGACATAGGTGGGGGAGGTATGGTTCTCTAGCAGCCTGTTTGTATTAACTCTAGGTAATAAACATGCATTTGGATATAAGAAATAGAAAACTGTCAAAAAGGCCGAGTTGACTTTCTAGAATCACCAAAAGCAGAGAAAACCAGCTGGATACAAATCAAAATGTCTGCAGCACCCACACATGCCTGGAGCAACAGCTGTACTTATACGACTACTAGCAACTGTTTCACCCTTTTGCACCAGATTTCAGGACTCACTATTCCTGAAGACAGTATTCCCTGTATTTCTGCTTCTGCCAAAGACAGCTCTCTTCTACAAAAGCAGATTTATGTAAAAGGGTAAGTCAAGTCAGCTCTACAAATTACAGAGTGAGTTACCAAGTTTCACTAATCAACTACTTTAAAGTGGGGCATGCATATTAGTATATAAAGATAGATAGGTAGGTAGGTAGGTAGGTAGATAGATAGATAGATAGATAGATAGATAGATATAGATAGATTTACACACATATAATGTGACCTCTGACAGAGTGGCTGAAAAATACTCAGACATTTGCAGTCCAAAAATCTAAGCATACAGGTAAGGATAAATGTGTTTTAAAATGGTCCATTCTTCTGCTTAGACTTCTTTCAGCTACTGTGTCAGAAAAGAAAACAAACACATCCTGCTAGAGATCACCTTGAACTGAACCACTTGGGCTAGGGGTAGTTTAGTATGGTGAATTTGGTGCCAAGATGTCATGGTTAAGAAAATACCTGACCCAGAAAAAAATGAAATTAACATGTTTGGTGTGCAAAGATACTTGGTTAAACAATAACTACTGTTCATTTTACTTCCCTTATATGGAAACATGAAAATTAAAGCTGAAAAAGACAGCAGCGTTCATCCATCCGTGCAGAATGACTTCCTATTATATGCTTCAAAATTCATTGTCCAGTCTCATTTCACTATGAGAGAGCTTCCAATTACTACATCTATTCATATCTATTATTGTTTTATGACATGCCTCAAGCTGTATGCAGTATTATATCTTATCATACTCTGTAGAAAGGGGGTCTATCCCATTTCTAGTCTATAACATGATGCAAGCAAGGACAAAACTGTTGGGAAGGGGGGCCAGTTGCTTCTTGTATCATATTGCAAACTCGTTCCAAATTTGCTGCCCGCTATCACCCCTTCCTTTTTGCAACATCAATTCTTTACAAGCTTCTTTCTCCTGCTGAATACCTGTGTTTTGCATTATTATTTCAGCAGATGTATCAGATTCCATTTGCCAGGTTGAATCCCATTTTGTGATTTCCTCTCCATATTTCTAACCTGTCCTCACTTTTTGTATCTTTGCACTCTGTCCTCACTGGTGTTGGAAACACCTTCCAGTTTTAGTACAGCCTGCAGATTTAATAAATGGTCTGTTTACCTCCCCTTTCTTAATCACATGATCAACAAATTAAGTATGCCAATGACAACTGCAGAATGCCTCTAGACACCTTACTCCAACCCCAAAATACAACTTGAACTCCTGCAACCAAATGACATATTCACATGGCAATATGGGCACTCCCGTGGTCATTTCAACTTCCCAAAGCCTTTTCCAAAATTCTGTATCGATCCCTTCCTTTAAGCAAAGATCTGTGAGGCTGTTTCCTCCATTTTATTCTTTTTATTGAATCACAGTTTCCAAGTGTTTTTGCCTGACTTTCTGCACTTCAACTCATTTATTCCCCTCACTACATCATATTCTCTGGAAACTGCATTCCTGTGTTTACTCAGGAAGTAGTCCAAGGTTCTCTTGGACCTCCAGCAACCATGTTCTCCTCCATGTTTTCCAAAGAGCTGGAAAAAGTGGAGGGAGTTGCACTAGAGGGCATGGTCTCTCCTTCTTCCTGAAACCTCAGAGGCCCCTGGGTACACCAGGGGTGGAAAAGAGAGTGATTCAGACTATCCACCCAGGAAGTCTATGGGAAAGCAAGCCCAGAAGACCACTTCTGTCATCTATCCTCATGTTCACTTTTGTTTCCATTCTGTGCACGTGCATAGCTCAGGAACAAACTATGGTCAAGAACTCTTGGAAGCACAGCTCCATCTTACTCATCTCCTCCACATGAGCCAGTCAGGGAGGCCAGGCAGCAGGGAGGAGGCAAGTAGCACCTGCCTGGATATTCCTGGCCTCCTGAAAATGCCTTTGGGCTTAGCAAGTGGAGACAAGAGAAACCACGGGGTAAAACCTTCAGTGTCAGGGCAGTAATATTCGTTATCTTATTTCTTATCATTGTTATTACTTCAAGTAGACCACAAATCTTTATGCAATCATGAAGATATGTACACACAGAGAATGAACCAAAAGAAAACCCTCAACCCGGTATTCCTAATGTTCTCATCCTTCTAACCACTCTACTTTTAGGTCATCTTTGACTAAGGCATATCAAGTTGAAAATTAAATTGTTTTGTAAAGATTATTTCTTGAAGCTTCAGTAAAGTTCCTATCACACCACTAGGCTTTATAAACAACAGGCAGCTCTATGGTAATTACCAGAATTACTCTTTTTTTTTCTTTTATTAAAGATTGGTATTAGATTTGCTTTTTCCCAATCTTATGATAATTCCTCAATTGTACTTTACTTTTCAGAAATAATTACGAGTGATTATGTAAATTCATTATCTATGTCTCTTAAGACCATACCATGCTTATCATCCAGACCTGCTGATTTACTTTATTCCATTTTTTTTTCTAAGTATTGCCTTACTCTTTTTTTATCAACAACTATTTTGAAAAGGTCTTAATTACTTGAGCTATTATGTCCTTACTCCTCTTATTTTTCTTGTCAAAGACTGATTTTGAAAGTAGCTCAGTGCATCAGCCATTTCAGAACCAGCTTTCATTTTGTCACCCTCTTCATTTATTATTGAGCTTAGTTTTTCATTCCATTATTTCTTTTTTTCTCCAATATATTTGAAATGCTATTCTTATTTCCCCTGGCTCCTTTGGCTAGTATTAACTCATTCTGCTTTTGCATTTCTTTTAACTTTTCCAAGTCTTAAAAGAGTTTTAATTTTCCTGGTTGTTTCCGTCTTTCATTTTTGCCTTGGGAGAGATCTGGCTTCCACAAATCTTTGAGCAGCCCCTGGTGAAACTAGACCAACTTCACCTTATCCCATATATCTTCATATTTCTCAAAGCTATAGTTTAGTGCCTTTTAGAGAGGCAAAACCAGCTGGAAACAGCTGGAAAAATATGATAGGGAATATCTGATTGCCATTTTCAATTCTGATTGAGCTGTAAAACGTAATATATGATTTGACAATCCTGTGACTCAGTTTCTCCACCAGTACAATCTGTATATTATCTACGTCTTCAGAGGACTGTGCTAACACTTATGTAATATGAACGTATCCTCTGACTTTCTCAAGTATCATCAACATGGAGACTCTCGTGATTTTATAGGTTTCTTCAGGTAAGTTCCTGAAGGGGAGAAATAGGCCAAATTCCTCCCTTTCACACTGAACACCTTAAAGCACCAAAAAAATCAGTCTAGCTCAAAGTAACAAAAGGCAGGATTTTCTTCAGTTATTATATATGAATAAGACTTTAAACACTCCTTTTTGTTTATTAGGTGAGATTTTCTATCTGATTAGCTGTGGTTGGCTGCAAAATATGCAAATACCTAACATGTTTGGCCATTTCCTCTGTTTACAGAACGTTAAAAATATGTTGCTTTAGATTTGATGGGTTTTACAATATTATGGCTAGAAAAGGCATATCCTAGTAGAATTCCACCCATCAGAATTCAGTGCTCTTTGGAAAAAGGAAAAATTATTACTTGCAAGGCCAGTAGTGGAACAAAAAATCAGCATTCCCAGACCTGAATCTCAAAGCAAACAATGAAAACAATTTGCTAATAATTTGTCAGATTTCTAGCTTTGTTGCCACTACTAAATGCTTAAATGTGTGCATGAGTATGACAGCAGCAACTGACACAACATTTTTATGAAAGAGGAAAAAACAATGGGACCATAAAATCCTGTGTTTTAATAAGGAAGTCAAGAAAAGCAGAAGTAGTCTCAGAAACTGAGTCAGTTCTTTCTTACTTTTATCTCTTCCTTCTCTCAACTCCAGCTTTGGAAGGAAAATAAAGCTGAAATTGAAAAATTAAATGCTAATTTTAAATATATGGATATCCAAATCCTGTATGTTCAAACAAACCCCAATGAAAATAGTATACCCCAGTGAAAAGAAATGTCCTGATCACTCTTTCCCTCTGGAATTCTCTGCTTTTCCAGGTGCCTGCAGTGAGATCTCTTGCAATAATGGAGTAGTCCAATCTTTGATACTTAATTGTACTGGATTACTGTTTGGCAATGAACCAAGTGGTTGGCCTGGGGACAGATCATTTTATTTAACGGCTCATCACCAGAACCTCACCAGCATGCAAACAGAAATCACTGTTCTGCTGCTGCCAAAAGACTGTAAGAACACAGGAGGCTAATCAGCCTGGGAGACACTCATCTAATGACATATACAGGTAAGCGTCCACTTAAAAAAATGAAGGGCAAAAGGCCAAAAAAGAGACTCAAAAACTTGATATTTTGAAGAACAAGAAATCCACAGCAAATAGACACTTTTATCTAAAGGGGAAATCAACTAAAATCAAAACAAGTAGGTTTTTTTTTCATGGTTAATTGACATTACACTTACAATAACTTGTTACTTATTGTTTGTGTAGTTTAGGCTTGAGGGAGAAATATGTGAAAAGTCCTGCTCCAAAAAAGCTTCAAGGAAATAATTTATGAGAGCTCACAGATAAGAGCTTTTAGATTTGACATTTTGATTTCTATAATAAATTGTTTTATTTAAAAAGTAAAACATCATGTAAATTAATTCATCCCTCAAGCAACATGTAGAAAATGCCTCAGACATGTTTCAACAAATGCTCAGTCTTCAGCTATGTTCATTATAATGTTCTACTATGATAATAAGTGCTCTGTAAATCAATAAGTAAAACTACACAGTGCCCAATTTAGAAATGCAGCTTCCGTCTCCTCCTGTCCTTAGCAGAAGCAAATGGCTTTAATACTGTTGTGTCCTCTGCTCCACTGTGACTGTGCAAAGATTATGAAAGGCATTTCGTATGACTGGTTACAAAAGACACACAGCAGGGCAGCGAAAAGTTTTATGGGGGCTGTAGCAAATATCAACAGTTTACAGGGAAGGAGAAAAACAGGTGTCAAAAGTGATTGTTTTCATCTCCAAGCAATGAGGTGAGTGAGGAAAAGAAACTAAAGCCTATCAACTAGTAAAATTCCATTTCTTTCTCCTTTCTTTGCCCCCTCCTAATTAGCAGCCAGGTTCTTTACTATTAAATGAAATTTCCTATTAGGCTTTCTGAAAACAGTCACCGTCTCTTCTTCTTTTTTTTTTCTTTCTTTTTAATGCCTCTCCACACAACCTTTTCATCTTTTGTTTCATTTCCATGCTGCAAAGACACAGTTCAGACAGGGGGGTTGATAGTGCAGACCTAGTGAGGAAGAAGATAATTTGTTTCTCACCACCAAGTTTTTCAGGGATACTAAAGAGATAGGGGTCAGGCTGAGTCTTTGACTTTACCCCTACTGCTAGTCTTCCCCTTTCTTAGGTGCTGCTCAATGCCAAGTCAGTAGGGTTTTTTTCCCTTTAAGTACTAGAAACACTCCAGATTGAAGGTGCTTATCTAAATAAATAGACTATAAAGCACAACAATGAGTTTGTAATACAAACACTAAAAAAAAAAATAAGCAACTGTTGTGCATAGAGTTTACTACAGCCTTTTCCTAATCAACATGTTTGCAGAAAAGCCTGACAGATAGATACTACAAGCATACATAATAGGAAACATGTTAATATCTTTGCAGATACCGAATTTCTGCAGAGCACTCTGCTCTAACCAAGTAGAAAACAGCATCAGATAACCATCTGATGAAGCATAACTCTATGTTGTCTGATTCTGACATGCTCACATGTCTTAATGCACATACACGGAAAAAAGTATATATTTTTGTGCATGTACAATCACAAGATCAATGTTACAACATATGGCATGTCCTCATTCTCCAACTGTTGTATTAAACTTGACCATTTTAAATATCATATTTGTTCTGTCATCCAGACAAAATAAAGAGTTGAAGTGATAGTATGCAGAAGGAAGCACATATTAAAAGTTCATAGATGGGTCCCTGAAAACACACATTTATAGAAAAAGCAATCAAACATACAGGAGCAATGATCAGGATCACTGAGCAGAATCTTGCATAGAGCAACAAAGAAATACAGGAAACAAATTGCCTTCTGGCACTACCAATAGTAATATCATAAAGATGATAGCTATTTTCTACAAATAAATCTAAAATGACCTTTTGGGCCACATACAGTCTGTGATAATTTGTAATTTACTTTCCTTGATAATCATTTCACTGGAGGCCTAAATTTTCCTTAATTTACCATATAGGATGAGCTAAGTGCAAAGAGACCAAGAAGCAGAGACAGTGAATTAGCTGGGGTTAGAAGCAAAAATTCTATTAGGCAGCTAATTCTTTGAACACTGGGCCACATAATTTTAAATGACTTAAACATCTGTACAAGAAACAAATAAATCCTGAAGGGTCAAATCCTGCAGTCTTTCCTCAGACAAAATTCCCATTGACTCATGGGATTTGACCCTTAGTTGGGAATATACACAGGTTCAGACCATCTTTTTCAAGTTCAAATGTGGAAATTCTCTTTGGACCAGAGAAGTCCTCAGGGAAAGGCTTTCTGATACCACAAGCATCCAAGACACTAGTCTGGGCTAATCACTAACAGGTTAGCATCTCTGAAAATAATACTGTCTAACAGCAGAGGAATGTGTAGTCTGGTTCTCATAAAATTTCAAACCTGGGACAAAACAGAGGAATCTGTTAGAGCTACCTCTTTTTTCATCTGAATTAATAACACATTATCAGTTTGGTAAGAAAATATGAACTGTTATTATCAAGCTTCCAGATATACAATGAAACTTGGAAGCAAATGCAGCAGTAAATATTTGCTACTGCATAGTCACAATAAATACCAAATATCGAATACTTATTTTTGTCAGCATTGTTTCACTTTATAAATACTTAATGAGTTATGCTATAAAACTGCAAAATAATTTTAAATTTGAACATCCTTTGGAAAATATGAAAAAAACTACACGATAATCAATCAGTCTGTCCTCAAGAAAATACTCCCTCTTTCCTTAAAGAAAGACAAGAAATTCCATGGCAGACAAAGGTAAAGGCCAAATTCTAATATCTCTTTGCTTTAAAAATAACTGTCACAAAATTTGACCCAGCTTACCAGTACCTCATGGGTTTTGCCTGTTATTTTCCAAAAACCAGTCAGTAGTTTTTTGGTTTTTTTTGAGGGGTGGATTTTCGGCTTTAGAAGCTCAGCTTGAGATAGCACAGGCCAAATTGTCACAAAGAACAAACAAAGCAGACCAGCATCTGAAGGTGCTCAGCACCCCTGCAAATGCAGGTGTAAGGTATATGAACCAGTGCATCCACATTAAGCAACTTCTTTTCAACAGCTGGTACAAAGTGCTGGCAAGCTTTTGCTGACCACCTTACCAGGCTGATAGATTTATATATTCATCCACTGGAGAAAGAGCCCAGGGAAGCAGATGCCCGCAAAGCGAAGGGGAAGTTTGTCACCTGGGGAAAGCATGCAGAGATCAGAGGATCCAAGTACTGCTGCAGAAACTCTGCTCCCGGCAGGCGTCTTAATTCCACTTACAGAAGGTTCTCCCTGGCTGCAATGTCCTGAGGAACCACAGAGTTGAATTTTTCACAGCCCTAGTCCTTTTACTTGGGAATTGTTACAGAATTAAGGGGAAAAGTATTATTAAGCATCCTTAGCTATCATACAAACAACATGTGTCCAATGTCTCCCCCAGAAAAGATCCTAGATTTGCCCAGCACCCAACTTAATTGTTTTCCTCATTTAAAATTATTTTAAAACATTAGATGTTTGTCCTAAGTACTTCTTCCTGATTATTACATTGGTTTAACCGATTGAAAAGTGAAACAGAAAGACCAAAGTCCCTTTCCATAAACAAAATAGATGAAAAAAAATTGTGACGGCAAGTGAATCCCACTTTATCACTCTGCCTGGAATTTCTATTGCAGAAACACAAAAGTCTGATTTATTTTTAAAGCGTTTTAAACACATACCAACATTACTTGGAAACAGGCCAGGTAAAAAAATTCCATCAGAACTGACACCCTACAAACACATGTTACCAGTAACCACTATTGAGCCTAAAGAAATAAATGAAATGCTATACCTTTTGGCAATGCAACACTTGGCACTTTGTCAAAGATTCATAGCAGCAAGGTATATATCTACTTTAAATATACAGTAAGCTCAGGAGTATGTATTAAACACATGCGCTGCCCTCCCCCGACTCCCCCCCCCCAAACGTAAGAGAAGTCTTTTGTCCCCACAACTTTTAAAGTTATTTAAGGCCTTTTTTTAAAACAAAACACTACGCTACTTGTATTCCATAGCTGACGAAAAATCATGACTATGAATTCTCAGCAAATCTAATCCTTGCAAAAACAAGCTTTACCTGCCTGTTATTCAAAAAGTCTAGCTTAAAAAACAGGAGAGGAAGACACAGAACAGGTGATCATACTTTGAGGTGAGAGAATACATTCTTGAAAATGTTACCCCTAACAGAAGCAAGAGGTTTATTAGGGCTCTGGATATCTCTACCAAATCATGGCCTGAAAGGCCATCATCATCTTTAGCAGTCAATTAAATAAGAGGAAACAAAAGCAAAACTAATATAAATAGGAGTGGTTTCTAGGGTGTCTAGGGTTAAAAAGCTATCTACAATATCCATGTTAACCATACCTTTACCTACTCCATAACAAAACAACCTCAAACAAACAGCAATTCTCAAACAGCCAGTGATGTTTCTGTAAAACACTACAAAGCACACTTATGGAGGGTTTTACAGCAAGCACATGGGGTAGACTTAAAATACCTCAAGATCATCTTGTACTTGGGTAATTTAGAGTCTTAGATATTATGAGAGTGAGTCCATGGGAATAAAATGAGTAATAATAAATAAAAAAGACATGTGTCTTCTGAAAAGAAATCTTCTACTCTGTTGCTAAAAATGTAAACTCACCAAAAGACAGAGTATATTTCAACTCTCTTCACATATACCTTTTGTGCTGGCATTTGAATACTACATGTGGAATACAACCACTAAAGTCAGGAGTCAAATGTCCCATTTTCACCTTCCATTAGCAAACATGCTGAAAAAAATTCCTACGCCACTGCTACAACATGTGGATGCACAACAACTGAGATTTTATGGCAAAAGATACAGGCTTGCAGGACTTTAAGTATATTCAAGGGGGATTGCATGTGGACCAGCAGATGAAATCACTTGCATCTGTGGTGCTGAGGAGAGGTGTTAATTTTAAAATCTGTTCGCTAGCCTAAAGGTGGAAGGGGGGATGGCCTTTATCCTGCTCAGCTTCTAACAGTAAATGATATCACCTTTTAGGAATTTTTTTCTGGTAATGAAAGCCATGGTGGGCTGGAGGGAGAGAGTAAGGGACATCTGGATCCTCTTCTGGAATGACAATTAGGCAGTGGTCCATATTAACAACAGGCGGCCAGTAAAATCACCCGGGCTCATGCATCAGATATAAAGTGATTACCTTCAAATATTGATTTTACAGCAAGACCGGTCCCAGAGGTTATAATGGTTGTTGCTTGTTTCTAAGTGGACAGTTTTTGAGCACTGGAAGTGAACTCTGCAAGGAACTATTACTCCTCAACAAATACTTCATACACGTCTAGTGGTTAGTGCCATGGAGACTGTCCCAACAATCAGTGTGCCTAACAGATTAGAAGAAATTATTAGGCCAAAGTATTTTGTTGTTGCTCACTTTCCCTATCTTTTATGTCACAGTGACTTTGGACATTTTGCTAGGAGACTTAAAGTTCTACAATTACTCTAATAAGGCCAGTGAGTCATACAGCTCTCCTACTGCCTGAAGAAAGTGGGGTTAGGATAAGTGCTAATGATGTAATGCCTGAGACAGAACAAGGTTACAGTGGTTCATCACAGAATGTGGGGCTATACACAGATACATTCTGGGGCTGGATGGACATACCTGCTTTGAAGCTTTTACACTGGTAGTATATGGATATTTGGGGATGTAGCACATCTGGGCATCCAGAAGTCAGGCACAACCATGACTGCTTTTCAGCATAGCTGTGAGTGTTTCTGTGTGGCACTCACACTGCTGTTCATTCTCTTCCTCCAGAAAAAAGTTACCTGAATGCAGCCTTTCCCTAAACCTGTGACAAATCTGAGCTGCCTTTGGAAGACTTGTGTCTCTACACATGCCTGTGACACCCTGAAGCAGCCACAGCCAGCAGGTGGAGGGTTTGGTGCAGAGCTTGGCTCCATTGCCCAGCTGGGTCCCATCTGAGGGACCTACAGTACAATCAGCCCTAATGCCCTCAAATGAGCATCTCTTGTGCACTTTCCTCAAGGGCTACCGTAATGTTTTCTACTTACAGCCACTTGTGAAGACCACTGAAAAATGGCAGCTAGTGCTGAAAGCAGCTGCCCACTTATTTAGCAAATTTTCCCACAGATAGCACTCATGCTCTTGACACTGCAGCTGCTACTAGGTCCTCTCTGTGTGAATCTTTAAAAATTTCTTTAGATGAGGATTTCTAACATGTCAAAATATGTTTCCTAGCACAACTTAAAAGCTTTTACCTCAGCTAGGTTGACTTAAGCCTTCAGATAAAGCTTAGGTTTTTACTTGAACAGGTTATAATATAGAAGTTTATACTGTTTGATTATGTCATGCTTAATATGTGCTAGCTAACATGTTATCATCAAAGCCCTTAACTGAAATATTGGTGTTTACATACTGTCTCAGTTTCATGCCTCTCCCTCCTGACTGTGTCTAACAGCAGGTTCTAGGCAAGCTTTATAACTTTGAGCATCATCAGCTGATGTCACTGGAAGTCTCTTGACCACAGTGTCCAATTCCTATAGCAAAAAAGTTTTCTGGTTTCTGTAAGGTACCAACACCATCATGGTATCAGCCATACTCCCACAGAAAATGGGTGAGAAATCTACAGAATTTACATCATCATTTTGCTTTATGCAATTTTACAAAATATTTTTAGTTGCAACCATTTGGGCTTAAAATATTATATGGATGGAATAAGGAAAAAAGTTATTATTTTTTCTTTAAAAAAAGAAAAAGTATTTCTAGTTTAGAAACTCAGCATGTGTTACACAGGCAGTTACCATTATTTTGAATATAATGCAAAATTGCAACCTTTTACTGTCTAATGACTGTTACTTACTCTTACATAAAGCACAACTAATTTTTTTAACTACTGTTGATCTGTTAGGTACATTTGGATACCCACAAAACTTGTGGTACCCATATATCCATATATTAGACAGCTGACTTACTTACCCTAGTAGATATTACTTTATTTTGCGCTAACGCTATTGACATATATAAAGAATGTCCCTGACACTCAGATGAAAGATTTGACTGAAACATCACAAAAACACATTGAGCAATCAACACCAACACACAGTTAAAATAGATTCTCTTTTCGCATAGGAGGACATTGCTGCTGACATCTTAAGCCTAATATAACATGAAATAAGCAGAAAAATCCACCTCCAGGTATGTCATCTGTAACAGTGTGTGATCCTCTAGATATACTCCATTAACACAGGCAAACTTTTCGAAAGTATAATATGATCTTTCATGGAGGGACTAACTGTCCACTATTAGATATTCTGATGCCTGTTGAAATAGTCTAGTAAGTCTGGCATAAATACAAATGGCCAAGATGACTTATTGATATGCAAAGTTATCATTGTAATGGGCCTTCAAATACTACATATGCCTCTTGGCTGCCTTTCACAATAGGATAGCATGTAATATCCCTTTTTCTTGACCTTTCTTGCTGAGAACTTTCACAATCTTTGAGGTGCACATCAGTACAGCAGGACTAAATCTCCTGACAATTGTTAGGTCTCTACTGAGCAGTAATGAAGATGAAACTGTACTTTTACTCTGTGGTATGGTCTTTCCCTTTCAATACAACTGGGGAAATTATTAAAACATGACATTTATTGTAAAATCCAGATAGTTTCTGGCTTTTACAGAAGTGTTGCGGAATGATAAGGACACAAAACAGCTTCTCACTCTTATAAGGTTGAAGGAAGGGCTAGACATAACAGCAAGCTTCTATCCTTAAGGTAAAAGGCCCATTTTTAAAATTTTCCTCTGAGCAACTTCAGAGCCAGAAAGCATCACAAAGACAGAGAGACAGAACTATGAACATGAACAGAGTCATTTCCTTCCTCAGTATTACTCAAGGGAATTCATTTGTAAATAACAATTAGAAGTTTTAAGTGATTCCTGGCAATCCATATGCAGCAATCCAATGCAACTTCTAAGGCCATAACAGAAACAAAGTTGGTATGTAGGATTTTTATTTATTTTTATATTGCCCAGGCTGTGTTTTAGCTCTCACAATATCTTCACTGATCCGTGTTCTGACAACTGCATCAGTTCAGGTAGCACCTTACTCTCCAGAGGACATCAAAATACTTGAAAGATTTGTCACAGAAGAAAGTGTTCTTTGTACGACTATTCTTGTCAGAATACAGTCCTTGGATGATGACTCACTGGGCAGGAATGCAGTGCATTGCTATTATTCATTTACCATTTAATGATACAGACTTTTAGTATACAGCTCATACTAAAGTGTTCTAAATCCTCAGTGCAAAGAAATCTCGAATTAGCTGAAAATTATTTGAGAACTTCAAAGTCCCATGTTAGTTAATGTAAAAGTAAAATCAGTAAAAGGCTTAAGTAAAATCAGCAAAAGTAGAGAAAGGAGACATGCAGATAATAAAACAATCAATAAGACAGCCTGATTGAAAAATGTTTTAGGAATGGTGATACCAAAATAAACTTTTTTTTAAAAATCCCATCTATATGGGCATCCAATATAAATCTAATTGGGTCAAGTATTTTAATTGCTCTTTCCATTGCTAGTATTAGTACCAAAAGAAGACTATTTCACAAATCCATTTTTTGCCAGTTTTTCATATTTCATTTTGGTCTGATTCCTTAATACTGAATCACTCATTTGCAGTGGTTGAGATATCCTACTTGTTTATAACTGCAGAATATTTAATCTTTATAAATACCCCCCCCTCCCTCTCCCGCCCCCTCTCTCTCTCTCTCTCCGAGTTCTATATTTTGAATATACCCAGAACTTTCAGGAAAAGCTCAGAATGAACAGACTAAAATTGATCTGTGTACAGCAACCAATTGATTTCTGTTAATGCAAATTCCATTCACTGAATTTTGAAAAGAAACATTCAATGATTTTTTTCCCCATTATCAATGTTTGACATGACACTCAAGGATACATTTAAATCAGACACACAGAACTCTTGGACTGATGTAAGAGTGTTAGGTTAAACTCATTTTTTAAAAAAATTATATTTTAATCCCTAAAGGATAAACATTTATCCTCTAAGATACAGGGATAAAGATTTTAATGGCATCTTGCTTTGGGATTCAAAATAAATAAGGCAAAGATGAGTTTCCATCTTCTTAAAACTAAATTACAGAGATTAAAATATATAAACACAAAATGAAGGTATTCCATTTGCATATTATATTTCGCTCTTAAAGTTGATATTGAAGATTAAGGGTCAGCATTTAATCCTCACTATCCTAATCCCTAAAATTACAAAGACAGGCATAAGTGCATGTCTGCTCCACTAAATTACCTTGAAAGAAAGCAAATTCCGGATGAAAAGGGAAGCATATTTATATTATGGTGATTTAAAATCTGTCGCCTAAACACATCTTCTCCCCTCTATCCATTGACCTAAATTGCACACTAAAAGCTTGCTTGTCTGCAAATGGGCAGCTAACACTTTGAGACAATCCAGAGATTCTTCACTTACGCACAATCATGCCAACTATTTTTCTGACTACAATAAACACTGTCTTGTTCATATTTTGCAGAAACAAGAGTCTAGTTAAAAACCAGAAGAATTCTTCTACTTTCTCCAGCCTGATTCCTAGGTGTAGGTAATTTTATAAATTTAAGATTCTGAGAGAAAAGTGTACTACTGAAAATTAGTAGGTCAAGCATGCTCTGACTTAAACTCTAAAGGCACTCTAAGGGGAATTACACCCCAGTGGATACTGTACCTCAGATGAAGCAGAATTGTAACACCAGATAACCCTAGTCTCTAGAAGAGAAAAAGCTGTAAACCAGTACCAGTTATACTCTATTCATCTGCTTCCCTAAAATATTACGGTTTTCCATAGGTTGCACGGAGCAATTGAAATTAATGATGGAGCTGCCATTGACGTGAATAGGACAAGGACATCAACCCTCACTGTCTGTCTGTTCTATTGCCTTAACAATAATAATTTGCAACAGAGAACAAGCACACACAGATCAACCACCAAAAATGCCGGGACACGAAAGACTGAAAGCAAACTGAAACTTATAGAACTGCATTCTGTACTTTACATTCAGCATTTATCTGCCTCCTAATATTGCAGGATGATAGAAGTGCTAAACCATGTAGTGAGGTAAAATATTTTTGCTGCACTCAGCCCTTCAGATTTACCATGAGAATGATCTGTCAATGTCTGTACCAAGATGTGCTAATATTTATTTTTGAAAAATTCTTTTGCAATTTGAGCCATCTAGAAGAGAACTATTTTATCACGATTATCAAAATGAGGAGCTCTGTAATTATAATCATCAAGAGGGCACTACTTTCCTTCTTTTGAAGTTTATTTAACATAATTTTATACTCTAAAGGGAAGACAAAATCCCTGTATAAAACCTATTAGCAAATAAGGGGTTTTTTACCTGTAAGGGCATTTGTATTAGTTGCCATAAGGTTTCTCTCTACTTATCAGACTGTGTGGAGCTACAAAGCTATCACTACATTTAAGAAGACTGAAAAACATCTCAAGTTTAGTAACTGAGTTTGTTTTTCTAACTCTGCACGTTCCTCCATTACAAGCATATTTTAAAATTATCATAAAACAGTTTTGCCATTAATTTTCATCATCTGTAGATATAAAAAACCTCAACCAAACAAAAACCCTTATTAAAAGGTTCAATCATCTCAAGAAGAAAAAAAAACCCACACAACAAATGCTGCTGTGATATTCAGTATTTCAGAGCCAAACCCCTGCTGCTTGGTCATGATAGTTATAAAAGCACACTAATGAAAGCAGCAAAATTTATAATTAATTTTAATTCTGATGAAACCATACTGCTCTAATCAACTGCCTATCAAATGTCGGTGCAAATTACACTAACAAAAATAATTATTACGACAGGTTGGCAGAATAAAATTTTCCATATACTCCATCTGCATAGAGAATGCCTGTGTGGGAATTGCTTTTAATGAACAACAAATTACAATTACCAAACTAAATGAACCATCTGCCTTTTTTGTTTGTTTTCACAGTCTCACTGGTACAGGGTGCACTGTCAGCTTAATTGCCATTCAAAATGGCAGACTGACCTATCACCAGACTTTCAAGTCCACAACATTTTAACTGAAGAGCCATAGCAGATGTTTTTAATTTTATGAAGAGGACAAGTATGTTTTATAAATATATTCCAAATATAAAAGGCCAGTGTTTAAATAATAATAATAATAATAAGGTACATGCCTATTTCAGACTGGAGGACCCTAAACCCTAAATTAGCACATGAAGTATTCATGGACCAATACTAATAGAAACAAGTCTTGATGTGCTTTATTAACAATTTTATTAAAGTAAATGTTCTGTCTCTAGTCTGTAATAAGTGACCACTGTTTTTCAAAGGAGCACACATGAGGACTTGTAGTAACGGCATGTATTAATAAACTTTTACCAAGCATACTTAAAGTGTTTATTTGGATATTTCATCTGTCATCTGCATTAACCAAAAAAAAAAAAAAAAAAAAGGAAAACTAGTGTCTTATTAGCACATGCTTCATAAGAGTTGAGCTTTCCTTGCTGAGTTTTTGGGGACCATGATACTGTGTAACGGCTGGAAGACAAACTCTTAATCACAATCACTGCGGGGAAATGAATCTGACCGGGACACACACTTAAAAAAACTCCACTTACTACCACTGCGTAACACAGGAAGGATGGTTGAGAAGAGACTTTTTATTTCATTGTATTATTATGTGTATAGTGGCTACTTCAGCCTGATTTTCTGAAAGCCTGGCTCATCACTTATTATTAAAAAAATTAAAATATGTGTGAAATTAAACCTTTTCTATTGAAGGGCCTGAACTGCAAGCCTTTGAGACAAAAGCTTCCTCTTTGTCTGAACTACCAAAATCTTTCAAACTAAACCTAAAAGTACCACTTCTACAGAAGAGAAAAAAATAAAGAGGAAAAGGAAAAAAACACACAACAGAAATAAAAACCAAAACAAACCAACCAAACTCTAAGACTGTGTCAGTATCCAGTGAATCTTTCATTTCTCTCTGAGACTGTCTCCAAATGCCACTGTGTTGTTTCAGGTTTGAATCCCTGATTCAAAGGGCAGTTGCAAAAAGGAGAGAGTTAGGAAGACTCTTCTTTGTTCTGAACACCTCTGGCTCAGATCTTTGGGGAAGTGATCAATAAATGTAAATACTATTTTACGTTCTGTTTTTAATGTTATTTATACGTTTATTTTTAATTTATTCTAGGGTATTGTGACAATGTATAAGACAAAGGGGAAAAAGTGACTAAGAGAATGGACATCTCACTTCTAAGTATATTAAATCATTTAATGAACTGTATATACAGACTGATGCAAAGTAAAATCAACTTCTGTTTCCAGATCTCCATGAAGCTGGATAAGTGAAGGTGGCTTAAAATCATTTGTTTTAGGTCAGTGTTGTTTACCATTGTCCATATTAGGAGTTACTGTACATTGCTTCAAAAGAATAGATTTAGCTGGTCTGCATGCCAGTGCCCACTCACACACCCATGTCTGACTTGGGGATTAAAAAAATCTTTATCCCCTCCCACTTCTACACACCTCTGGTTAAGACTAGAAATAACAAAGAAAAATCTGATTCCTCTACTAGGATATTTGATTTTAAAAGGTGCATTACAGTGATTACATTACCATGTTATTACAATTAATATTTACAATTACTAACTTGTAATACCAGTATTACCAACTGCAGTTATTTGCAGAGATATGTGAGGAAGATATGTAAAAAACATATTAAATGTTAGCTCATTCACTGAACTGAAGTATTAATAAAACTGCTACATTCTCATTTTTTTGCTTTGCAGTAGTCTTGTTTCTCTTGCTACTTGGACTTTTTTTGAAGAAGCTGTTATTTGAAAGCCTTTGACTGACTTCCACATCAGTTCACCTTCCAGGGTCTGCACAGTATTGTTTGGGGTAACGTTTTTTCCTCTGTAGTTCTTACTATCACAGCCTGTATGTCTGGAAAAAATTACATCTCAATTTTCCCTTTGAGGTCTTTCCTCAAATAATCAATGTATTTTCTTTCTTTCTACGAGAAGAAGCGTTCCTCTTCTTTTGGGTCAAGCAGTACCTTTCCCTCCTACAGCTTTTCTTCAAGTCCCACTGACATACTAAAGTTTGAGAATTCTCCAATACATTCTTATTACTCTGCAGGGAAAGAGAATATAGAGAAATGTGAAAAATACCATGCTCAACAACACGCCTTTCCCTAAAGAAGATTGATCCCTCTATTGCTATTCAAATCTGCTTTCTCTGTCTGTATTACAGAAACCAGTGGTGCTTCCTAGCAGAGTGCCCAAATACATGCCCTGCCATCTCCCAGCTCTGTATTGGTACAAATTCCTGCAGTGCACTATTACCTCCACTCCCCCTATTCCCTTGAAGACCTGGCTTCCACACCCGGATTGACTGGCTGTGGTTGGAGAGTTGCTGTGTCAAGATCCAGACATCTATCTGCACACAACCTCCGCTGGTCTGGATTGTTTATTCTGATAATAACGTTCACAACACTGGAGTTTGTCTTCCTAATCCTTGCTCGGAGCAGAGTGTACAGAACAATTAATAACAGCTAGCACACAGAGCTAACAGGTTACTGTGATGCTGACAAAACTGCAGTGGAAAACAGTAACCTGAGTCAAGCCCTATCTCACATGGTGCCACGTGAAATCTGCGGAACTACCACAGGAGCCAGGCTGCAGATGCCTCATCCTCTCCCAAGAGGTGGAATAAAACTGTGCTTCCTAGAAATGTGGAGAGATGTTGTGTGGTACTGAATCATAACTGGTCTTAGAATGATCCAAGAGTTTCCAATAATCATCTAAATTTTAAAAAAAATATATTCAAAGCCTGTACCTTTACATGCTGTACTGAGGATATCAAATTATCTATGGAGTAATGCTGATGAATTATTACTCAAATGCAAATCCACTGCCTGTGAATGCTCATCTGAAGGCAAACTTTTTGTCATGTTCTTTGAGCAGAAACAAATTAATTAGTTGTCAAATGGCCCTTTCTGTCTATTGTTTGTACTTCCAAATTAAATAAATGAAACACTAATTATGACACAGACACTCCTCTCCCACACTGAGTGATAAGCTGATGAAGAAAAACAAAATAACCCAGACATGCAGATTCAGTTGTTTACTGTTGGAGTAGTACCTTGCCTTAGTGAGATGAAAAATGCGAACAGAAAGGCATCTTATTTACATTTGAAACACTCAGTTCTCATACTCATTTTTGAAGTCTAATGTCGTCCTCTGAGAACAGTCACGGAGGGAGACAGAGAGATGGAAACGTGGGAGCAACACTATGAATCATACCCTTGGCCCAGCTATTCCGACATGCTCTCTGTGCAAATAGCTCATGTCAGATCCACAGAAAAGCAGGGTACAAATACAAGCCCTTAGAGAGCCTAAATGAATGTGCAGTGTGACGAGGGATCCTTGCCTGACCCTGGAAGACAGTCTGTTTATATCCTGACTTTAACAATAATAATAGAGAACTAAACGTTCTTGTATCTTTTTGTTTCAGACCACATAATCAGAAACATCATTAATGTTCATCCCCTTATCCTTCTTAAAAATCCTGATAAACTGTTTATCCGGATAACCCCCCACTGCAGCAGTGAATTTCACAGGCTGATTATTTACTGCAAAAAACAAGAGTAGCTCTGAGTTTCACTGAATGCCACCTCCCTCTGCTACTACAGTGTCAAGTAAAGGGAGCACATGGCTGGGTTTCACTCTCTCCTTCATCATTTTATATACAGCCCTAAGCCATACCACCTTGTGCTGTGATCCCTTCAGATCTCGCAGGCTAAAGCAGGGTCAGTACTTGGAGGGGAGATCTCCAAGGAAAACACCAGTGCTACAAAAAAGAGTTTTGGTAATTCATTGATGGTGCTCTCTGTCTAAATTAGTAATGAGTCAGTGCCCTAGCTTGGTGTTTAACAGCACCAGCCTGTTAGGAAATGTTTTCTTTTGGTTGAAACAAAGAACAGATTTCACAACTGCTTGTACTTAATAAAGTTATTAAGTACGTGGCACATTTTTTTTCAAAGGAGGAAGAGTGTTAAGACAAATGTCTTGGCCAAATTTCAACTTGTAATTATATTTTGCCTACCTACAGGCAATTCCCTGCACAGTTTCACTTGAACACAGCTTTTCTTTTTTTTTCACCTGCCTTGAAAATACTTGCAGTGCAATGCTGCTGCACACAGTTAAACACGAGCTTTCTTCCATTCTACCAGTATGTACATGAAGATGGCCCTATATGCACTTAGGCTAACACAGAATGAAGGAGCACTGAATTTAATTAACATTGTTAAAACATTTTGAAAGCCTCTGAATAAAGGCTTTACAGAAGTGTAACGTATTACCATGGTTTCTACAGTCTATTTATTTAGACTTAATAAGATTCCCTTCACACACACACACACACACAGACATGCTACCTTTTTTTGCTTTGCTAAGTAAACGCACATTAATAAACAGCAGTGTTATCCAAGCCACCAAAATTATTTTCACCTAAGAAAAAACTTTCCCAACATGTCCACCCTTTATTCCCTTTACCCTCTATGAAACTGAAAGACAAGTGCAACTTCCTAATTGGTCAAATGATCAAAAATTACAATTTTTGATCAAGAAAATGAAAAAGCAGATTCTTCATTTGCCAGCCACTCTCTCAAAACACAAGCTTTCAGTATCTTTTGAGATTTAGCCCAGGGCACTGTTAGCTGATCTGAATTATGTATATGAAGTGAGGTTTTCAGAGAGAATTGGGGTCTGACTAATTTCAGTCTTTATAGATTGAAACAGAGTGGAACTGCAACTAGAAGCAAGTTGAGAGAGTGAGAATAGAACTGAAACTGCAGCTGCAAAATACTTGCTGTCAGAAGCACCAGCTACTGGATAGACAGCTATATTCCTGGCAGCTCAAATCCCACCAAACTTTACAGGTTTACCTCCCTTTTCTCAGAAAATCTGAAGGTGGCAATGTGTGGGCCACTAAGTTCTGTAAGTTCTGCATTTAGAATTAAAGCATCAGATGGAGAGCTGGAAAATACTGGATATATTCATCTGAAATTCTTGAATTAGTTCCTTCCATGCCCCACCTCTTGGCTGTTTGCTTTCCATTAATTTCTCCACAGTAAATCTGCTGACCTAAGCAAGGAATTTGTTTCAGAAACAGCTATGTTTAAATACATACTGCAGAATATCCAGGGAAAGCACATGTTGAATGTGTAAACTGAGCATTCGCGAAGCAGCCCATTTCTAATGGTACATTTGCAATCAATCAGGGAACAGAAATATACCAGGTGTCAAGCCAAAACTAACCAACAAAGCACAAAAGTTTAAATATATTAAATATTGCAACTGACTGTAGGTTGCAGCAGCAGCAGGATTGAGCACAGCTTTTGGAAGATATTTCTAAGACAAAAAAACTTTAGAGAAGCCAATTTGAAAGAGAAGCAACATCTATCCATTTAGCAACTGGCCATACATATACACAGAAATTACCAAGGTAGCCAAATGCAGAATCAGCAAGGCTTATGACTGTGGGACAGCTATGTGGTGCTACCTTGGCCATTCTTACCAGCCATGCATCCCACCAGCATGACCTCAGTTTACAACACAGCTGCTATATCCAAACCCCAAGGCTGGCAAGCTATGGAGTCCAACAATTGATTTTGCCATCCAAGTCTAATGAAATCATTGTGCAGATGAAAATCATCTGCATCTTGGAGACACCCACACCTCGAGCATAGATGATTCTCCCGTAATGGCCTTGGGCATATGTTAATCAAGAGGGGTGACAGACTAGAGCTCAGCAATACTCCACGTGAGAGCACGTGAGTGAACCACTGAGCTGATGAACAACCACCCAAAACTGCCTCCACTCCTGAATGCTCCTGCAAAAAAAGAATGGAATCAGTCAAGAGTAACTTCATTTATTGCTCTCATGGCCTTCAGCTATTCATCAATACCACTTTATCATCAAATGTATCAAGAATATCCGACAGATCTACAATAATAAGCATGCTTTAATAGTGTCCAAGGGGTAAAGAAATGCCCTGATGCCTCTGTCATCAAGTGCAGCTAGTAGCACTGATTCTGCCTGTCATCTTGCCTTTAAATATAGCAATTCCACATGCAGGTGTATTCAAGTGGCAGCAGTTTCACCAACTGATGCCTGAATGTGCATATTCAGTCAGTCCTAATTTGACTCCATTTTCTGCCAAGAAGGTGAGAGTAGGTTAGAGTTCCCAAGTCAAACTCTCCTCTATTTCTCATTGTAATTGAATTCAAATATTCTAAAACATACATGTATATTCATTTCAATAATATTTACAATTAGTTGTGCACATAAATATTTGATGAGCCTTTGAATTAAAGGTTCGACAGTTGAAGTGACTGGTAATAGGAAACAATATTTATTTCATTGGTGGGTTTTAGGATCCTGAAAATGAAATAAAGAAAAGATCTGTTCCTTCTTTTGGCTAGTATAGAGTTATTCCCTACAGTGATTTGACCAGATTAAAAATCAGCATTTAAATAGAAGTCACCAATTCAAAAGAGTCCTCCAAATCTGGAGTGATTACAATGCTTTTGCCCACCAACTGTCTCTTGGTCCATCAGAAGTGCTCTGGCACTCTTACTCTGTTTTTTGATTAGGGCATAAGTCACCATAAGTCAGTATTGCCCTTATCAGGACTGTTGCTATAATCAGAAAAGCCTGGAAATGATATCTCAGGCATCAGTACCCATGCTCTTTACCACAGGACCATGCCTGCATTCAAGTCATCATACTGGGAGATTCTGCACTGATGCTCTGTACTTAGCACATATCAATTGTCTGCCCTTTCAAGGCAACCTTGAGAAGAAAAATGTATTCAAACAAATTTTACAAAACAATGCACAAATCGAGACCAACCCGTTTAAAGATACGGGTTGAACTGCAAAAGGCACCTGAATATTAGAATTAAAATAAACTCTGAAGATTTTTGCTATAGGAATTAAGTTTATTTCAGTGTGAATTTTACACTTTGATCACCAAGCAAGAGTGAATTCTTTAAAACACATAGGTAAGTTTTGATATGTATCTACCATTGTTTATTATAATGTTTTATTATTTATAGCTGCATAAACCACACAAGTTCCCAAAGGGTTAATACAACTAGATGACTGAAATTCATGAGCATAATCCTAAACAAGTGAGTTGAAGTTCTATCAGGTCTATTTCATAGCATCAGGGATTACTGCTAGCAGTCTAATCCTACTGAGCCTAAGGGAGGTACGTTGTATTGTATTTGAAATCCTGGCCAGGAAAGAACGGAAGGTTAAATGGGTGCCTTGCTCTGTAATCAAATATCACAGGCACTACTTATCTATTCAATGAACAACTAACGTAGAAAATCAATTAGGAAACAAATAGCTTCTTCTTTTGATTTTTTTTTAACCTAACAAAAAGAGATAGTGAAGAGTAAATGTTTTTATAATATATGTTTAATGAAACTATATCATATTATAAAATAATCTATTCATGTACTGGCAAACATGAACTAGAAGGTAGAAAACAACCCATAGCAACTGCTGGTGTTTTAATGCTATTTCTTTAAGTACTAGGGCTATTTTCAAGGCTAGCATGTATTCAAACTCTGGCAATTGAGCGTCTTCTGAGCATATAAAGCAGCGCACAGAAACTACTCATACAAAAATATTAACTGACTGCAGATAATTGGACTGTGCTCAAATGAAATCACAAATACATATCCGGTTGTTTGTAACTGAACATCTTAAATTATGTATCAGCTGTGAAGAGCATTTCTTCAGCTGTGCATCATCTTTTGTTCACTTGGTTAAAATCCCAGGAGTACTGAAAAAGGCTGAAGCTCCTGCTGGTCTTTGTTCCCAGCAGGGAGAAGTCCCTTTTGGTGGTCTTGAGGTTAACACCCTACCCGCCTCCCCCCCCATACCTGTCATTCTGAATAGACTTCACAGTCTGTGCACACAGACAAACAGCCTGACCTGGCCAGCTAGCTTGACCCCTGGGCAGGAAGAAGATCACATCTGGTTATTAATATTGGGACATTAAAAAAATGTAATCTTCAAGGCACTTGGCGAAGCAGGCTGGCAATTATACAGTATGTACTGGATGTCAGTCAGGGAGCATGTTAGCCTGATATTATGTCCAAGAACACTAAAACGTTCATTTTGCTCTGATGAGGGGTTTCAAATACAGTCTCCCTCTGTCTCTCTGAAAGCTGGTAAGAGAAGTTTGCCCAAAGCACTTAAGTCTTCAGATTATCTGTTCTTACACTTCCCAATTTTTAGTCTGTTTTACACAGTTTTATAATGTAAAACATTTGTAGCTGAAAATTGATGCAACTAGAAAAAGAAAAATCCCACATGACTTTATAGTAGAGGAAGGCAACTGATAAAGGGAACACATCCTCTCAATATTACAATTGTGGAAAACATGTCCCCATTACATACTCTGAGTATTTTACCACTATGCAGATTTTTTAGTTCGTTCATTCTAGGCATCTGCATAGTAGATGGTTTAAACACAGTTTATGTAATTGGCTAAAATATACAGAAACGCAGTTGTACATGCTTGTGATATATATTATATACATATGTATTTATACAAAGCTTTATATGGCACAGATTTAACTGTCGTGTGAAATCTTAGCTCCACCAAGTTCCGTGGAAAATTTACCATTTGCTGGACTTGGGACAAAAATTAACCCTACCTAAGCAACAACACAGGCTCATAAGGATATGTACTGGAATATCAAAGTCCTGGTTTGACCCCTTTACATAGCCAGATAATTATTTATATGTGGCCCCAGTGGTTATACCTAAAATAGAATGAAAGGCCATGGTCAGGAACTATTACATGTGTTGGTTTTTATCCCAGCCTTATTGATGCCACATGGAAGATTTTGTATTGCCAATATGAATCCAGCACAGGTCCAGCATCCTTCACAAAGGGCTTTGTGCCTGCCCAAAGCACACTTTTACATCTGTCATGTGAAAGGTAGAGGAGTATGGTGTTCAGAGAAGTCTCAAGTGAGTCCTAGATGATGGTGTTGACAAAATCTCCGTGCTTGAAACAAGACCTAAAATTGTCTCCAAGGGTAATTATTGTTAATGCTCACAGTCCAGATAGCTGACATTAGTTTGGTTTTGCTGCAATCCACCATCAATATTTTTTCCTTTCTTTCAAAAGAAAAAAATTCAGATTACATTGGGCCAACACCCAGGATGGGCCTTTTACCAATGATGTGTTAATCTTGTGATCTGTGCATCTGAAAAGGGAGCTTCATAGCACTGGAGGTGGGAAGTTTCCAGCTTTTCAACAGAATGTTGGAACTTGTTTTTAGCTCTGATAGGCCTTGAGAAGTCAGACTGAAACACTATTATGTATGGAAAAGCTATTACAGGAAGAATGTAAGACATTTCTGAAATACATTAGTTACAAAGTCACAGCAGTGTTTTTCCCCCTTAATATTACAGGGGCTTGGCTCAGTACATGCAACCATAGGAAAAAAAAGACTATTGTTACAGTTAAAGAGAACCCTACAAATTTCTAACATATTTTTCCTAATGCAAAATATGCAGGAGGTTCAAAATGCACGAGTTTCCTGTGGGATAGTCAGCATACCTTTTTCTCTCTTTATTACTTATAATAACACAGCCAACTCAAGCTCAAGACAATAAAACTTTTATCCCACTCACCCGAGATAATTAGAAATGCCTATCTGACAATGTACATAAACACTCTTACTCATACACAAGAGAAAGTGGAAAAGGAGATACTGGCAGAAAAGAAGAAAAGTATAAAGGGGTCCAGGGCTTGGCAAGAGTGAAACTGGGCTAAGTGCTGCAGAAATCCACGTGCAAATGGCACTGTGAAAAATAGACACGTAGAGATGGTGCTAGAGCAGGAAGAAGAAGAATGTGGTGAGGTGGTAAACAATGGCTACATGTGTGTGCAACTGAGGCTGCAAAGAATAAACCACAAAACAAGGATGACACTATGCACAGTCCTGAGGGAGCTGGCATTTTGGAGTGAAATTCCAGGCTTCAGGCAAGAGAGGAAATGTTTCTGACAGGTTGGGGCCTTTTAGGGTGGAGGCTTTCTGGTTTTAAATAGTAGCTGCCTAAAAAATGCTCACAAATGTGGAATAATTTAGGAGGAGAAATGGGCTATAAATGAGGTGTCCTAGTGTGTATGCTCACCCACAAAGTATGTTATGGTTATCAATACCCAGTAACCTTGTTTGATTTGTAAAAGATATTTAGGTTGTGGATTTCATTATATCCACTCACACTCTCTATGAAACAGGGAAACTGCTTCCATAAGAGGAAAAACATTCCCAAATCCAAACCCTCTCCTCTTTTACACATCCTCATTGCAGAACAGTCTCTCTGACTCTGCCTTTGTGACTAGTCTTTTATCTAGAGCACCAGAAACAAACGGGAAAGCCCTAGAAATAAACTTTAGGAGAAAAACAGAAACAGTAACCATCAATTTCAGCAAGAAATTACCCAAATAACAGGACTTTTTGAACTGGATAATTTCTCACAGTAGTGACAAACCACAGTAGTCAAACCACAGGAGAGCCATGTCCCAGTCAATTGACAGAGTTAAGAAACACTGTCGTTTTGGAAAACTTCTCTATCCTTGGAGTAACACTACTGAGATCAGCAATACTACAACAAAGATGGATTTGGCCTACATTCTTCCCATCTCTTTCCTCTCATCACCATTTTAATAGGAAACAAACAATGTTTTTAAAGCTTCGGACAAATTCTGCAGAGGATAAAAACCAGCAAAACCCCTGTATTTTTCCTGAATCTTTGCAAATATTTAGACTTTTGCTTAATAGTATGACCTGTCTTACACTAAAGAAACTTCACAGACTCTGTTCGTGCCACTGGCAGCTGAGAATCTTATCTTTGTGGCACAGTGAGGAAATAATCCTCACCAAAAACTAAATGCTGGATGAAAAGCTGGGGGATGAGATGTGTGAATGAGAGCCTCGTGTATGTTTTAGCACTGAAAAAGAACAACTGGTGCTTGGAAAGAACTGTGGTAGTTCATCAAGTCCAGAACACACTGACACAGCCCAGGAAGGCTCCCTGCAAGGTGAGCACATGAAAAATGAAACCTACCTGTGCAGGGGATCAAAACACAGGACTGCAGTCAGACCCTACAGCTTGTGACAGCAGCCACTGCCTTTCTGTAGCAGATAAAAAGGTTCCTGCAGTCACCAGCATCCCCCGGAGCCGGCTCTTCCTGGGAGCTCCCCACGTCTCCCTGTGCAGCAGGGATTTCACTCTCATCACAGACACACTTACATGAGCTCCAGCTACTGCCCTTCCTGCTCCTTCCCCCGACACAGCTCCTGCCTGGTGTGCGGAGGGAAGGAAGGACAGAGCTCGCACAGATGGCTCCCTGCCAGCCGGGGACTCCCTGACACAAGCAGAGCAGCCCTGCCCTCCCCCACGGCAGGGAACTTGCATCACAGCTCCAGTTTCTTTTTGCCCCATTAATGGCAGAAAGGGAGCTGAGCCAAAGTGAGAGAGGGCTGTCCTG
The DNA here is from genome assembly GCF_008360975.1 of Lichenostomus cassidix. Taxonomy (NCBI): domain Eukaryota; kingdom Metazoa; phylum Chordata; class Aves; order Passeriformes; family Meliphagidae; genus Lichenostomus; species Lichenostomus cassidix. Next base: position 121,609,192 of record NC_139482.1, on the reverse strand, counting down.
TGACCATGTGTTTGTCATACGTTTCGTTATTTCAAGTTTTCTCCAGTGACTAATAGCCTCTTTAAGGGTTTCAAACAAAAGTAAGCTATTCTGAGATGGAAATTGCTGGGCATGGTGAGAAACATTTGGAAGTATTTCTTTTCATGGGGGCATAGGAAATAAAAAGGAAGAAACCCCTCAACATTTCTGTACTTTAACTTTTCCCAAAAAGGGAGGGGGAAGAATGTAAAGCATTTCAAACCTAATTTTGCGAAAAAAAAAAAATTCAGTGATCTGCTGCCAAGATAAGCACCTCTTTTGCTTTAACTAATTAGCACTATTACAGGGTTCACTAGTGACATTTCGGCAGTAATTGATCCTCTGATGCAATTTTTGTGTATTTCAAGCTAGCCAATATATCCAGCCAAGAAGGCTGTGCAAGGATGGAGGCTAGCAGTCAGCACAGAGGCCATGGTCACTCATGAGCATGACCTTGGATCCCAGGGTGCTAAACACACACTGCCAAGAGGAGCCACTAGGACTCAGTATTCTGGAAAAGTAGACCCCTAATCCTTCCACTTTTAGCACTTTCTTCTCTACTGACAGGTAGCACAGCTAGTTTAAATTCAGGTAGTGACTGATCTAAACTGGTGTTTGTATACACTCACACAGGGAATATGAACTTCCTGGCTTGCTCTGAAATTAGTATTTAATTTTAAATTTTTTTGCTGACTTGGTGGGGAGGGATTTCGGCATCAGATTTTTAAACTACTTCACACTACATACAGGGTAACATAGCTACTATATTTCTTTCTCTTCTAAACCCTAATGTGAAAGGTTTTAATGTCAAGCAGCATGAAGGCCAGAACAATCTAAAAGTCAACACAGCTCCCACAGTATGAGTTCAACCACAACAGACATCCCATCTGTATTTCATGGTATACCCTAATAACAATCAATAATACATTAAAGTTAGCACTGAACAGTATGAACAGAGCACACTACAAAGAGTCAGTTGCAGTTATGCCTCAGCCTTGTAGTCCACATGCAGAAACAACATCTTTTTTGCATCAGTAAATATTTTGCATCAGTAAATAAATATCTGGGGTAAATATTTGCAGATAGATGGTTAATTAGCTATTTCTGTTCTTCAGGCTCAGCAAATAGTTAACTGCCTACAGACATCTACAGACATCTGCACCCCAAGCCACCTTGTATAGCAGTTCATGTGGGAAAGAAACAAGACACAGCTATCTGAAGAGACAAGCAATGTGACACATTGCACAAGGAGATGCTTCTTTCTCTCACTCTCCTAATATTAGGGGGAAATTAATTACTCCATACGTTAATTCAGACCTGGAGTTTTTTTCTCTCAGCTGGCTATGCAGAAGCAGCCTAACCACTTAATGTAGGCACCTAACAGAGGGGGGAAAAAACCTCATGGATTAAAAACTGACAGACAGAAAACAAGCTAGATGAACTAACAGGGCATTTAACAGAAGTTACCTCTGTGTCTTCTAACAGAAAACTAGGACTGGTCTTGCAGAAGTCATAAATGAATTCATGACACTCAAGACCAGCCAAAGAACTAAGAAATGCCAGATGGTTTTAAAGTTAGCTGAGTATGCAGAAGAAACTCTGTATTGACAGATAAATCCAAGAAAATGTATATTAGAAGGAATACTTTGAACCAATCAAACATATATTACTGGTGTCTAAGTTAAAAGCAACCACTCTAGGACACTTTGGCATCAGGTTGAAGGGGGGGCGTGGGAAGAAGCATGTAATGAAAGACAACATATTTCCAGCACAGAATGCAATAGGATTTGTTTAAAGCAGATTATATTTTTGGATGCACAGGCATGGGATCGTAAGATCCTACAGTTCCACTGAGAACAGTGTGTTCAGTTCTGAAATATCTGTGTATCTCCAGAAAAATTTAACAGTGGTAGAAGGAGTTCAGAGATCAGTGATGGGATTAGCAGAAATGTGGAAAAACTTCCACTAAAAGCAACATTGAATGGATTGAAATTTTTTGTGTAAATAAAGGAGAGGCATGATAAAAAGACCATAAAGTAATCATAAAGATTATTGTGAAGTTATAAAGATTATGTAAAAGATCGTAAATCAAGTAAAAACACATTATCTTTTTTACTGTATTACCAGATGAATAAAAAACCCCAAGACTTAATAAATTAATGACAGAAAATTTTAAAAGCCAAAAAATATATTTGTATGGAGGTTAAATTAACCTGTGGAACTCCTTCCCACTGCATGTGATTGAGCCAGAAGTTCACTTTATAACCTGATTTGATGTTTGTATCACTATGAGGCTACACAAAGACAGCTTTGGGGGGAAAAAAACATATACTTGAATTTGTATGATGTTAATTCATTGTAAAGTACAGAGGACATATGAAAAGAAAAAGAATTTTCCTGTATGAGCAACATTATTCTATATTTGCTCATGAAATGTTTGGTTTGGGGTTTTTTTGCTCTGCTTTGCACTGAGAAGCAATTGTTGTTAGGCAGTCTGTAGAAAAGAGATTAGATAAGGTGGACTAATGGTATAATTTGCTGTGATAGGACAGTGATTGCATACTTGGCCTATTAATGTGTTGTTGCTTTTAAAATAACATTCCCTTCTGTTACGGACAGCCACTGCAAGAAATGTACTTAACTAACTTTATTTGCAATGGAGTATTTTTCATTAGGACAGGTTGGAAAGATATCTCATGATTAAGTGACTCAGAAAAAGCTCCAAAGAAGAAAGAAATATTCTTTACACCCAAACCAAATCCTGGTAATTTCAGCCCTAAAAGTGTCTATAAGAAAATTATGGGTAACTGGGAGAAGGAAATTAGAAGAAAAATGGAAATCCAAGCTCTACTCCAGCAGACACTAAAATATATAGACCTTTGTACAGCATTATAGAAGGCGACAGTAGCAGCCAGGAGTATGTATGGACACACATAGTTTTAAATTCTCTTTATGCTCTTGGGAAGTGTGCTCTTTTATAAGCACACACTCACCTGCCTTTTTGTTACCTCCACTGCACCCCTGTGCAAGAAACCCAGCCTCAAACAACTGCGACTTCCTTCCCAGCACTACTGTTGGGTAACTCTCTTTCTGAGCTCTCGTGAGCATGAACAGCTTCAGACTCCACCTCTGACTCACTCTTCCAAACACTCGAATTCATCCTTCCCAACTAGAGACACCCTATTAAAGATGTAAACATAAATATATGCAGACAGAAAGACAGACATATATGAAGAAATTGTTACACTTAATTATAGTTCTATAAGGTCCATTTAGAGTGTCAAACATACTGCAGGCCAATCGCTCACTCACTTCTGCTTGGTTAGAGACACATTGGGTTTTTTTTTCCAAAGCCATGGTCTGTTTCCTAGTCCAGACAGTATTGACCTTACCTTCTAAATCTATTAGGACAAACAACTACTAGAAGTAAGGGAGAGACATTTGTTTAGTTCCTGCTGTGGACACATGAGCCATAAAACCTTTGTATCTGGAGAGCACAAAAACTGAGTGAACTGGAATACAGGCTTGAACTCTGTAGCATGAGATTTCAGTCTCCTTTTATTGATTACCAGCTCAACTCTTCCTTATCACAAAAATTATTACCTACACAGAACTCTTCAAAAACAGCATAGCTGTTGTACTCTGTATGCCCCAAAATGCTTTGGGTAAACCTTATCATCTGTTTGATGCTTTTGAGGTAGCTGAGGCCACAAAATTTGAGTTGCTCAGTAAAAAATCCATGAAAGAAAATAAAAGAAATACCCTAGCAAGACTTCTGATCCAGGTCCTACATGTAACATATTGAGTCACAGATGATCCCACAAACCTATTTTTGTTTTTCAAGAAATAAAAAAAAAGGCAACCAAAAAAGGAAAAGAAAAAATTCAAAGTGACTACAGAGTGTCTGAGAAAGGATTTGCTCCTTCTCAAAAATATCTGTAAGCAGTCCTAATGACTAGCTACAAAGATTTTCATTTACTGAGTTCTATAACTCACAGAAATTCAAGTGTCGTGAAGATACTGTTGAAGCCTGACACACTACAAAACATACCAGTGGAGACAGGAACAGAGAGACAGAGCACATTGACAGCATATCCAATTCATCATGACCTATGAGACTATCTTAGTAAATCAAAAAGTGACAAAGGATATTCACAGCCTAGGTACAACACCTATTACTGAGATGCATCTGCAACGGGGTTAGCCCCAGGGGACTAACAATGCAGCAGTGCTTTCAAATCTGCCCAAACTCTAGGTCAGAAATTTGGTAAAATTAGTCCTAAACTATTTTCTGTGGCCTGTGATCTTTGTCATTTGAGAGCTGACTTCAGAAGATCCTGTCCTGGTATATCCCAGCAGGACTCCAGCTTCCTCCTGGGTCAAGATTTTGAGTCACAGAAGTTCCTGAACAAATAAGGACATAAGGTTTTCAGAAACACTTGCAGTTTGGACTCATTTTTTCCCACCAGCTTCATTCTTCCTAATTTCCAGTCATTCATTAGCTGCTTACATATCTGCAAATGCCAAAGGGTGTTTCCAAAATAGTAACATCTAGATATTAAAGCTGTCTCATTTCAGTAGTAAAGCAAGCCTTTTTCCATGCTCTCATCACTAGCACACAAAGAACAAGAATACCAAGATCCTCCTTAGACTTTGTTTCATTGTTCTAGTTGTAAAAATATCAAGTTTCTGGTCATTCACGAAGTGTTTATTCAATTAGAGAACATTAGTATTTTTTTCCTCAATCTATTTCCCATAGAGCCAGTTTTTGTCTAGGTTACATAGAAAATAGGAACATTGTTATCTGAATGGTATGAAGCTGCGTCAGGGGAAGTTCAAATGGGACAGTAGGAAAAGGTTTTTTACTGAGAGAGTGGTTGGTCACTGGAAAAAGCTTCCCAGGAAAGTGGTCATAGCACCAATTCCGTCAAGAGTTCAAGGAGAATCTGGATGACACTCCAAGTCATACAGTTTAGTTTTAGGTAGTCTTGCTAAAGAGCAAGGGACTTTGAACTCAATAATCCTTATAAGTCCATTCCAACACCAGATATTCTGATTCTATGATCCTGTGAATAAGAAGTGCCCTTCTGTGGCTAGCACAGGTCTTTCCCATGAGAACTTTCTCCTGTGTTTTATAAACAAAGATAAAGTTTGGATGTTATGAAAACAGTGTCTCGAGATTTGGACAGTTCAGGCCTGGCCAATCAGGCCTAGGTGGAGGTTTCCAACTGACCAATCTGGGTGACCTCTGAAAAGTCTATATAGGTTGGAATCAAAATAATAAATCTCTCTTTTCTTGCCACACTGAGAACCCGGGTCTTTTTCTCTGCTAGCGGCTCAACAGCGACACCCTTCCTTCTCCTTTACCATTAGGATCCAGCGTCTTGAATTTAGGATCAGGATAATATCAATCACACCTATTATGATATTTGAGCTACTTGCAGCATTATAGGATTTTGCACGGAAAACATCTTCCTTTTTAATAAAGTTGTTTGGAGACAACTGACGCCTCCACCCAAGGACTGCCACAGGTCCAAACACAAGCTTAGGATGTCAATGGGAAAATGCCGTATGTGCAAAACAACCTTAAAATGTAGAGATATAGACATTTTGCCTGGTAAGAAAAGTTTCCACTGTTGGCCTTTGTTTTAAAGGGGTCATCAAAACAGGGTTGATCTTAAACTTTCTCTCACTAAGAGTAATCTAGTAATTCTGTAAAAGGTTGGGGTACAAACGATCCCAGAACAACAGATTCTGTGGGACCCTTTATGGGTAAAGGTAACTCTATGGTTCTTTTCTCCAGGAGCAGTGCAAGAAAGTCATGCATGTTCTTCATCTTTGGGAGAGTTTACAAGGGAGAACAGGACTACAAATAAACACCCTCTTTGGGCAGAACCCTGAATACTGTCCTGTATGCTAGGCTTCCTGCACCCAATCCAGCAATAAGACAGTAGTTATACAGTTGTATATTTTACACATATGAATCATGTGAACAGCACGGTTTGATTAATACCATGGGATAACAATTTTAAATAGAAAAAAAAATCAGATTTTTTGTTAGGAACTCTGGTGGTCGAACACCCACTCTTGGGATGAGGTTAGCAAATCACCATTCATGGCTCCCATTAGCAATATGTTTCCTATTCACGCATATAACCAAGGAGTGTTGCTCATACTCCTCGTATATGATAAAACCTTTTTTTTCTCTTATCGTAACTGCTACTGCAGTAGGATGCCCAAGGCATGGGAATCTGCACACTTCAACATTCAAGGACTATCTTTGCTCAATTTTTGTCTTCTTCAATGCCCCCGCCTTTAAAAGCTAAGGATTATTTTAATGCCTTCCTTCCCACCGGGAGAGTAGAACGTACAGTTTCCCCTGAGGCTATGGTGCACAATACACTGTGTATCTGTCTGCTGCACTACTGAAGGGTTGGCACCTTCTGCTGCAGACCAAGGGGGTCATTTCTATGACATGCTCCTTCATGGCTGGCCACAAAGCAAAGGTCTCCAAGTTCTTAGCAAAGCTTCACTTTTTTTATATATCAGCATGAGGTTGTATGATCATCAGTCTGCACTATCGGCCTGTATTAAGTGCACCAGTCTAACAGGCAGACCATCAGGATCAAAAAATATTACAAGCCACCACTTGTAATTTATGTTTTATCAGCATAAAGCCCCTACTCACATTTAATGTAATTAATACCTATTTCCTGTTGCACCATATTATATTTTGCCCACAAACATACACATAGGAGTTTACCCAAGAAAATAAGGTCTCCTGCATTGTGCCTTGCTGAGACCAATAGAAATTGCATTACTTAGTATTTCACACCAGCATCTTCACTATCCTTTCTTATCCTTTTCTGCTCCAGCAGTACCCCAAAGGAGGAAAAAAGAAGAAATGCAGAGAATTAATTTGTCTATCTAGCAATATAGACGTATATAGAGCCAATACAGTCTTGAGAGCTGTGAATCAAACAGCTCAAATTTCAGTCCTGTGCATATGAGGTCTGTAAGGTTTTATTCCCATTAAGTCTCCTCTAATATCGTGATTCTGGCATTTTGTCTGGATGGACTAACAAATGCATAGACCAAGGGAAAGTTTCTTCTAAATAACTTAGCAAAAACAATAGCAAAGCTGAATTACACACATCCAGGTCAAAATATAACTTTCCTGTCATGTCTCAGCCTTTTTACTATTTTTTACTGCTCATTCTTAAATATGTGGAAGAGAGCATGGAGAAAAATCTCACCTGGGAGAGTCTGGCAAACTAATTACAATTTTAGAAAAGACACCTGTAGTGAGTCGCATAATATCAGCTAAAATCTCCTAAGGGTAACAAGAAAATCTATGTTGCAAGGCTGGGAGGGAGTGGCTGCTAAATCCATAGCTGCAATCTATTAATGCACACATACATACGCACTCACATTGACATAATACACTTACATACACTACACACTGCATCTCTACTTTGAATCTCAGTCAGAAATAATTACATATTTCTCTTAATGTCAGAGTGAAAGAACTCCAGGCATAAAAAAATAGATGGTATACAGCCATTTTGTGCGTTGAGCATACTGAATAAATGAGGCTGATCCTCTTTCTGCTGCTTTTGCTCTCCTGCTTGCTCACTTTTCCTGCTCTGCAAGAGGACCTTCTAGCTTTGGCTCCACTGGGCAGTCTGCATGCTGCAAATAGTCTGTACAGCCTCCTTTCCAAGAGCAGCTTCACACACCCTAACCCAGGACAGCACCCAGACTGGGATTCTGGACAGCATTTCAATGGAAGAACATCAGGTTTCTTTAAACTGTGATTTGAGAACACCTCCCTGTTTTAGCAGTGTACCATAAGCTGAATATAAAATATGCTGGTTTTTAACAAGGACCATTATGTAGGACAATTTGAGAGACAGACATCTGAATATCGAATTAAATGTATGTGAAATAGGTGAAATTTTTTTCTCTACTGCCTTATTTTAAATTTATCACAAAAAACCCATAGTTTTGAAATTGCTATTTTACCAGCCAACAATTTTTTTTGTTAGCTTGGGGTCTTTTGGTTCTTTTTAAATAAATGTTCTTGTCTATAGTGTACAAGTACATACAGTAGGCATATACATTATTTATAGCTATGACTACACAATGTATGTATAGCTGTGACTAGACAGTGTGTTCTTTGAACAGTGGTTTCTCTTTATACATGTAAGCACGACAGCATAATCTGAATTACAGGGACTAAAACTTGCAGTGGAAATTAAATTTTATAAAACATTTAAAACCTTAAGTGAACATAAATCTTTAAAAGACTATAAAAATTGAAATGCCCTCTAATCCTCTGTATCGTGAGGCTTGTGTTGAGGAACAAATTAGAATATATATATTTTTTAATCACTGAAAACAGTTTTCTTCTAAACAAACAAGAAGAATAACATGAAGCAAAGCTTGGTTTGGCTCCTCAGGTGTGCAGGCATATTCCAATTTCCTTTCCACAATGATTTTTATGCAAATCAATGCTGCACTATCTCCTGACCTCTTTTACCATCATACTGGGACAATGACAGTTAAATAATTGGACTGGCATATATATAGGATATTTGATTTTATATTAAAAAGTTAGTGCAGGACAATTGAAATGAAAAGAACGTTACTTTCATTTAATTCCAGGCTGATCAAGTAACAACATTTCACGCCAAACAGAGTAAAGCAAACAAAGTGATTTGGGCTGTTAGTCCATTCATCCCCACATGCATATACTTCACACCCCCCTCAGTTGTTAATTCCTAACAATGATGCTTTCATCCAGAACAAGGATAATGAGAAAAGACCAAGCAGTGTTCCTTGGGGAACTGTTACACTAAAAGTTACCTAAGGACTAAATCCCACTTGTGCCTCCTGCACATGATAAAGATGAGCAAAGCATTCAATATTCCTGGCTGATTTAAAATCCAAATATGCAAACAGCATTATGGAATCCAGACAGACTATTCTGCTTCGCTGATGACAGATGCAGAAAAAAAGCTGGACTGATTAAGCTTTTGACTTTGAACCAGCAGAGAAGTGGACACCTCACTTTAAAAAAGCAATACAGAGCCCCAGCTGAAGAGCAGGTGCTGCACGGTATTTGCCTTTCCTGCAGAGGATGCTAGCTAGCAGGACCAAGCAGCTGACCATGAAAATTCCTGGCCCTAAGTGACCCAAGAACAGATTATAAATCCATCCTATAAAATATAGTAAAAGCCTCGTTTGTTCTTCCACCCTTTCAATATGTGATGTTATACATTTGTGATTATCTCATTTTATTGGGCTCTTTAGAAAGCTGTTTATGATCATTTGCGGACAAAACAAAGGCTCATTGTAAACTCTCTTTTAAAAAAAATGGAAGGTCATTATGAAACAAAGGGCACCACTTTCATAGCTGCTTACATGCAAACTATGCTGTGTGTGTAATATTACAGTGCATTTCAGCAAAGGGATGGAGTCGTAGCTAATTACAAAGCTAACATATAACAGTATTGCATTAGCAGCCCAAGAAATTCCTATTGAATTGCATACATCTGAAAATAGAAAGACATGCTTGTGCTGAAACTTAATTATCTTGGCAAAAACTGTGAGGGCTAGATTCTCAGAAGACATAAACACAAAGCTCTGCTTTACACTCCCAAGGATCTAATTCTTTGTTTATTCAGACAACCTCCATCAGATAAAACTTACCATTTGGATTGACTAATTTGCCTTCTTATTTATAGTATCTACAGCTAAGTAACACAATTACTGCTTGGTTTGTGAGAGGGAAAGAAATACTGCTGATCAACAAATGCAAGGTCTGAAAGAGACAATCGGCATGCTCTGCCAGGTTAAAAAAGTCAGTGCTGTTGCATTCCAGCCTAGGCAAAGAAGACAAGCCTTTTTCAAGGACAGGTCTGACTGAAATGCTTTTTATGGGTTCAAAGTAAAACATTATGGTAAAAAAATGAATACAGCTTTGTTTGTTTCTTCAGTCATCGTTAGCAATAGACATAAGGGTATTCTGGTTTTGAGCCCATATGGAAAGGCCATCAACACTTTCTGCTTCTGGGTCCTTTGCCAAAATACCATATCCCACATGCCTTTTACCTTAAAACATAAAAGAAAAGGTGTTGTTCTGGTCAAATAAAGAAATAATTTTTACTAGCATACGTCTAATATTAAAGCTGCCTAAATCCTGCCAAAGACATTACAACACCATCTGCAAAACAGATTTTCATTAAATTGATCAGTTAAAGTTAAGCAGCTAGGCAGATGATGCTTTTGAGCTAACCTTTAACCTTTAACCTTCTTAAACTGAAATCAGGTCACTCCTTTTGGGTAATATCTTTGCCGCTTGAGAACATGGGAGGTAAAGTGATCTACCAAAATTTTAAAACCATGGCATTAACAGTGTTGTGGATCAATATTTTGTCAATAAAGGGAAAACCAAGGTAGTTCTCACACAGCTGAGTATTAGTCTGCTAACTGCTGCCTGTCACTTTCCCTGAGCTACCAAATAGCTGCATACACAATGTAAACTGCAGTAAATATACAATATAAAAGCGATGCCTATTGAAGGTATTATCAGCTAACTGAATAATATTTATGATAGACTAACTTCAAATATTTATTTGTGAGTAGAAATTGATCATGTCATTCAGTTACTTTGTTAAGTAAATTCTCTTTTCAGCCATCCTAGCTTAATTTACAAAAAGGCTACCCTGTACTTATTTATTTAATAATAAAAGTATTTGGAAACTATTTTATGAGCACAGGACATGATATATGCAGTTCCCTGAATCAAAAGCTATTTGACTAAGCTACAAAATGGCTGCCTTAAGAGCAATTCCAGCTATATGTATTTTACATCCACAGAGACAGATCACTGTCCTGCCTTAGCTTCCCAAATCTGCAGAAGCTGAATGCTTCCTCCTGCAGAATGGAAATGCACTCTGTTGCTATAGAAGCTTTCTCTGTTTACTTGTGGAGTCACTGAATGCCTCTTGATGGATGCTGCCAAGAACTTGCAACTCTTCTGTGGTTTAATTTGCTAATATCGAGCTCCACAATTCCAAAAGTAAGTCTTTGGGAAATTCATTTAGGCCAAGCTGAGTTCACTCAGGGTAAGGCTGTCTTTGTTCTGGTTCCTAGCAGCCACATTACCAACACCATTTGAATACTGCACTTCTGTAAGGAACAACCAGGCCATTTCTTCTTTAAATAACTTAGAAAACAGCTAAAGGTTCCACTTTGCCACATTTAGAATCTAACTCTAAAAGCGACATTTCCGTACTGCCTAAAATTATACAGCTTCAGAAGACAAGCTCTGATGTTCATGGTCGCTTTAAAAGCTACGACTATGAAAAGACATCCTTTTATTCCATCAATAGTTAAGCACAGGGAGAAAAATCAAGCTGTTATGGCAACATTTATAAAAAGAAAATTCACAAAACAATAACATTTAAATAAATAAAAATTACTAAAGAAAAACTTTGAGGTACTTGACAAAGCAAAGGAACAAAGTCACAGATTCTTTTTCTGTGCTTTCAGATGGTTTTAGTATTAAAGTTTTTATTGCCAAACCATATTCACAGCACCTTAATTTTAAAAGAGTTAAGAGGAGCTGCTTGAATATAAACACAATTCATGAATATTCGATATCACTCCCAAGGCATATATCTATTATTCATACAAATTAATGTTCTTTTTTTCCTTAGGTGCTCTAGAAGTTTATCTGATGTATCAAGAGAAAAAAAGTTTACAACTCTCTTGGTGTCAACAGCTTCACCAAGACCTGACAAAACTATCAAGTCTGCTAGCAGAGAGCTTAACAGAGTTTCAAAACCGCATTTATTTCTACCTCGACGCCTGAATGTACACCTACAATTAAGAGTAAAGTGTGCTGTACAGTAAAGTAAAGAGTGCTGTACAGAGGCATTACATTCTGTTACAGAGCACACACATCTAGAACACTTTGGTCATATGAGACACATTGTAGCACTTCATGCCAACCCCAAATCTTAAAAAACAGTACTTTTCTAATTGATATTTTAAATATGACATCCCTCCCCTTCAAATTAACCTTAAAATGGAATTATATAAAAATAGTACATGCATGTGGATATGCTATCTCCTTTCTGAGTCATTAAACCTAGTGGGGTTCAAATTTCCAAGCTTCTCTAAGAAGTCATGAGGGACAGAAACTTTTAACAAGCTGAGATACTAGCAATCCTAGGGACAAGTCCTTTAAAAATACATGCATCAGGAGACTTGGAGCACTGTGGTTATCAGCAAGACACTTTGAATCGTTCTGCTTAGGCCACAAAGCCTAGAGGGCATCTGGGAGCTTATGGATTCCATTTCCACTGGACTGTCCTTAGCAGATTCAAAGACTGGTCTCCAAAGGCTAGTGATGGTCACTTGCTGTGTACTATAGCTGCATGACACAGGTGCTACTGAACTGCTCCATCTAACCAGACTCTGGCAAAGAAGCAGATTCGGCTGCAGGACATTTTTAGTGATGAGGGCTAAGAGCTGATACTCTCCCCCTTTAGCATCCCCCATCAAATATTTTGTAGGACATGCTGCAAACCCAAACCATATTTGATGAAGGTTTCTCCAGAGATCAGGTTGAGTGAGTGAAGAGACAGTACTGTTTTGAGTAGATAGTTTGTGTACCTTGTGACTTCATAGATATGCCTATAGCTTTTTTTAAAAAAATAAACAGCTGGCATCTTATTTTCAACAGTCTCAGAAGCTTTGGCAGTGAAGCCATCTGAGAAAAGCCTTCCGCCTTCCACTCTATCATTCCTATCTGTGGCACTGTTTGCAGTAGCATTTCTTTGAATGGTGGCATGATAAGAAAATAATTGAAATAATGCAGGTAAACACTCAAACAATCAGATGGGGACCAAAAATTGGCGATTTAAAAAAAAAAAAACAAACCTGACTTGGAGTGTGGCTGCAAGTGTAAATGGCGGGAGCAAGGAATGGCTTCACAGATGACAGGGAGCAGAAACTTTTAAAGGGAGTTTTGCTACTGAGACAGGCTAACTGTGCCACTAGACTCTCGGCTCTTTTTGTACTTTTCATAACAGGACTTTGGATGTTAAAAAAAACACAGCAAAAAAGAACACCCTCTAGAATTAAGGAAAAATGCAATTTAAATAAAATACATCATTAAATTAGCAGAAGAGCCAGCACTGTGGGATAGTATAACAGACCAAAACTTGCATTAATGCCATTTTTTGCTCACAGCGGATACACCAAGGTTACAACTATCAGGTTATAATATTAAAGTCTATGTTACTGCCTGTGCAGCATGGTTAGCTCAGACCAACCATCTGAACATTGCTGAACACCAGAAAAATGTTATTTCTTGCTTAAACTAGAGGTCTGCTGAGACTTTTCTGTATATGTTCTGTATGTACAGGTTTTCAACATGATTAGAAAACAAGCATAGTTGCTGCAATCAGCAGATGACTCCTGATAGTTTAGTTATCACAGATTTCTAGTATAAATCAATATAACACTTGCCAAATGGATTTTCTAATCATATTTAGAGCTTGTTTCAGTGACTAATGGTTTGCAATATTTCCTGAATTTTTATATCCCCTAGACAAAAGAAGTTTTTAGTAAGTTACAAAGTTATTCATCTTAGAAATGAATGTGTTATATTTTGTACATGGACCAAGACAATCAAGCCAATCCAGTAAACACGCTGCAGAAAATAAGTTACCCCATAATTAGGGTTTGGAAAAAGTCATGACAAGTTATGTAATAAATGGTATTCATCACTCCCACATATTCATTATATCCACATAGTTTTTTCCAGTAAAGATAAAAATACAGTTGCCATTCTACTAACATATTTATCTACACCACACCCTTTCATGTTTGTGAAAAATTATTACTGGTTTGGAAAAGAAGGGCAGACAAAAGGATGACAGGGCTTACTTTTGAATATCCTTTGTAATAATGTGGCATATTGCATGTGCTTACTGAAAATACCAATGTAAAATAACTTGGCTGTGATAGATTACGGTTGCAAACAGATACATATGCCAGAAAGTGATCCCCTTCCCTATGTACAGTATGGAAAAATCACCATTTTCCATAATCTGTGTCAAGCTTCTGATCAAAAGGTAATGGACAAAGTCTGAAAAGGTTATGAGAGATGTGAAACACCTCCAGTCATTTATTAAGAAAGAACTTTAAAAGAAAACAACTCATGGACCCTGTGTTTGCAGAAAGTGCATCCTAAATGACCCCCAGAAAAATCAACAGGACTCATGTGGAGCACTTCTCCCCTGACTAACCTGCAATTTTTGTTTGACTATATGCATGTTCAATAAACATTTACTCTACTAATTAATCAAAGGCCTGTTTGATAAGCACTGAAAGGGTTAATTTCCCAGCCTACTTGGTGCTGGCTGGAGTTGCTGTCACCGGCTTACCTTGTAGAGTTTCAGGGCTGCCTCATGCCTGTGATTGGTAGTGTGTAAGCGCAATTTATCCACGCTGTTGGTGTAATAGTCACAGGCATTACATTTTAGGTGAACTGGGTTGCCAATGGCAATACACTTCAGCCTCCACTCATTAGTTTTGCCGCCTTCTTTAATGTGAGCCACCAGTTGATATTTCTGCATATGTTTGTCAGTCTTGCAGTGGAGCTGGAAGTTCGCTTTGAGCTGGGTGTTGTAGTTACAGAGCTTGCACTGGTAGATGTCTCCAATTACAGCCCTCCACTCCTCTTCGGGGAGCGAGCGCTCACTGCTCACATGCACACTTAGGGCCTCCAGGCTGTCAGAGGTGAATTTGTTGCAAACAGCACACTGGAATAGCTTCAGCGCTGGGTCACTGATATAAGGTGACAGCTCTCCTGCAGTAAGGAGGGACAGGTCATCACCCATTAGCTGACCACTGGCAAGCCGGATTTCAGGCGGCAGCTCATTATTTACTACAGGAAAAAAAAAATTAAAAGGGAAAGTAGAGACCAGCAAGCATAGCACACACAAAGGAATCCGTAAAATAAAGCCTTGACAAGGAGTTTGCTTTCTCTAGAGCTTAAACTATAAAAAGCTGTAATAGGATTGAATCAGGATCAATTACAATCATCCCTTTCAACTTCTAAATTCCCTCATCAGATAGCTTTAATTACTCCTACTGGGCATGATGTCATTCTGGAATTTGTATTTTCAAAGGCATGAAAGTTGATCAATAAAATAACAAAACAGCAATGCTTTTGTAACTTAAAAGGCAAGATTAACTTACACTGCACTAATTGTAGTTTTGTTATATCCTTTAAATGATGCTAGAGGTAGGTCAATATATGTATGTATATCTACAATATAGTAATTAGGTTAAGAGTATCTATACTAATTTAGCTACTTTTGGTATCAGATTTCAGCATTCCTAATTTTAAAATATACCCAGCGAACAACATGGGTACAATTTAGGTACGTCAAAAGCAAACATTACAAATTAACAAACTTTGAGAACTGTTTTTAGTACCAGTCTGTACCATTAGGCAACAGAGTGACAGTACACTGCTCACACATGAGCATTTGATTCCAATTTGTCCTTCTCTTACACTTGGAATACAGACAATTTGCTAACTATAAAGGGGCATTGTCAGGTAAGAAACAAAAGATTGCATTCCTGCTGGAAAATGTTGACCTATTCAGATAATTAAAAACTGAAGAAAACAGAGCTGTCTTTATCTTTTCTAGTTTGTTAATTTGATAGCACCTCATTATGTGATCAATTAATTTCATTCTCTACCTGTGGACCCGCACACAAGGGTGGAGGAGAGGAAAATGGGATTGCAAGGATGCAACCACGTCAGGGGGCCCAAGCAGAGGCAGGTCGAGCTCCTTAACCTCTTTCTGGTTGAACCTGCAATGCTCCCATCCCTCCTGCAACTATTACCTAGTATATGACTAATTCAGCTTTTACAGACAAAACTTGATGCAAGATAATGAGCAAAACAAAACAACAGGTTTTTGTCTTCTGCTGGAGCTCTGGTAATTGTAAGTGACAAACTAAGACAAGGAGACAAAGAGATACTGACCAAGTCCCGGTGCCAAAGCCGCAGCTGTTGCTGGATCAAGCTGGAATGGATTGATCATCATCTGTGGGTCTGCTGGGTTCTCCAGTTTCATTCCAGTCAGGCCTATGTTCTGGGCTAGGTAGTACTGGTAGAGCTCTGCCTCGGCGGGCGCAA
>NC_139482.1:121465440-121582940 GCF_008360975.1 Lichenostomus cassidix | reverse complement strand
CTCTCCTAATTATGCATCTGGAGTAAAAACAAAAGAAAAAAAAGGCTGTGGTATTGCAAATCATGTTAAACATTTAAACATTATTCTGTATTAAAATCAGCCTGGCCAGTGAAAATACAGAAGGTTTTTTAAACAGTTTAGTTATTAATAAAGCTTTTTTTTTCCCTAGAATATTATCATGGCAAATTTGTTTTGTATTGCCAAGATCAGCTGGGCATTTTGTTTTTATTATGCATAGTCTTTTGTCATTTTTTTGTTCTGCAAGTTAATTTGACTGCTGTGCATAAGTGAAGTGAGCAATTCAGTAATTAACTTTGGTGTTTTAAAATGTATGAACTTTAATTAGATTTCATTATAAACAAACAAATGTCAACCATAATTATAAGCTCCTTGGTTTAACCACATATTATCCCTTTTCAAACAAACTTGATGTCAGACAAATTAAAATCAAGCAGCCAGCAATTTTGAGTTGAATTTTACATGATCTGCCAGTAACCTGATTACTTTAACTTCAATATCATTACAGGAAAAGTATTTCAAGAAAAATAATTACAAGAATTCCAACAGGAGACAAGCTTAATTGTATTGATTCAAAAGATGCATGTATATAGGAACCATGCTGAAGGAATAATGTTATCTTAAATCTACAGTTACTATTAAAATTATATTGTCTGGCATGAAAAAGGCAATTTGAGATCACTGTCTGGAAAAGCAGAGATACAAAACTAACTGAAATAATTATCTTTACGCCATTATACTTTAAGCAACAAAATATCAATGAGGAACAACTTCGAGGCATGAAGGTTTGCAGGTTTATTTACTGACTGGTGTATCTATTAGTACCAGGAACAAGTGGAGCTGTCAGGACATAATGAAGGTAAATGATTAGTTAGCACAGAGACTGAGCTCTTCTTCAATGCAATAAGAGTTAATTAAAGTTTACCACCAAACATCAACCAAAGCAGGATGTTGATCAGGTTTCAGCATTAAGTGCAAACAGACAATGGTTGGCAGCAATTAGTGCAGCTATCAAATGACATGCAATTATAATTATACATTTAAAACAGCTAAAGGCTTGTGGAAGGGAGAGAAGAATCCCATCAGCTTCTTTGACTATGTACAGTCAAAGTGCAGGAAACAGGTATCAGATATATCACTTCAATATTGTAAATCAATAGAATTAAACAAAAAAAAAAGGCTGTACAAGCACATTATCTGAAAAAGGACAATCCACTGTACATGAAATGGAAGAAATCTGCGGGCGACTCCTAACAAAGATAAGTACTAGTTAGATTAAATAAATTACTTTACTGCTGCCACTCACACTGACACGCATAAACAGGGAAGTGTTTAGGGTTTAAAGACTGGTGGCTTTATTGCATATTTTTATGCCAGACTGAAGGTTACCTGGTATCTCTAGTCCCTGTGGCCACATTCACAGCGTGAGAAGGCCCAGACGGACCCCGGGCCCCAAGCCCAGGACCACAAGAGCTGGTTTCACATGCAAGCTGCAAGCCTGCTGCGAGGCAGCCTGCGCTTCCCAGAGGCAATCCTGGTACCTGAACCACAGCCTGAGGCTCTGCCACACATTCCTGCTCTCCATCCCCTCCATCAGCACGTGCGCCAGGCCTGCCTGCTCCCAAACTTGTGCCCAAGTTTAGGGAAAGAAAACAGAAGAGAGAGATTTCCACCATGGACAAATGCAGTGCATCACGCAGTAGCAAGGCAGATGTGTGAATAATCCAGAGCACAGCGAGGGCTGGTGCTGCCCCTGCCACGCACTGCTCCCGTTCAAAGGCCTTGTGGAATGGTGGCAGCTACCAGATCAGTCATACAATGGAGGAAACAACAACTTTCTTCTCAGCCTCCCATTAAAACCAAAGGAAAGATGACAAACTTGCAGCAGCACCTTTAATAGCAACACCAAAGGAAAAACTGCTATCAGCGCACTGCTGACAGCCTGCTGAACCCCCTCAGCATGGACCTGGGAAGTTAAAACACCCCCAGCTCTGCAGTATCCAACACATGGGACACACAGCAAAGCAGGTAAATAGCCATTATTAACTGGTATAGCCCGAAAAACAATTAGCTACACACATCTAGTGTCTGGACAATTCTCCATAACTGCTCCATGCACTGGAGATGGAATAACTCACTCCCACTCACTACTTTTGGGTCGGCATGGCGCAGGTAACGGGATTACCGCGTTAAACACCTACACTGTTCCACTTCAGATGAACAGGTCTGGCAAGTAGGATCCCCACCTCAAAGAAATCAAGATCTCTTCAGCATTTTTATGGACAACTCAGTCGGAAAAGCACCCTGCTTTTCCTAGGTATGTAACAGGAAGCAAGACAAAGCTTTCCAGAAGACAAGTAGCAGGTTTCCAAGAAAGCTAAGCTGTGACAAATTAAAACCTGATGATGAGAGGAGCAAAGGGGTTAGACAGTAGGATTCATTGCTGAAGGATACCACTGAAATCATGAACCTACCAAGGTTAAAAAAAACAAAAACAGAACAATGGAAACTGGCTGCCAAAATTATCCAGAGTTATTGTAATGAATGTGAACAAAACAAAAACATAAATTGTAAGGGATATTAAATCTTGTCTTCCAGAGGTCTAGAAAATTTGCATTTGCAATCTTGCCAAGGCAGGCATATACGATAGGTTATATCCTACATCTGCCTACAGTGATATTCTTCAGAAGCATTTTGCACTGACTAGTCAAAGAGAGAAAAGTCTGGCCACCACAGAATCCCACTTTGGCAACCAGTATGTTTTTATATTATGAACTACCCCCTGAGTAAAGAAGTATCTACAGCAGGGAGACTATCCTCATATTTTCTTTGAACTAACCCATGCAAAAAGATCATCAGCATCAGTTCATATTGAAATGTTGCATTAACTTCCACTGTGTCAAATTCAGTAAATCTTCCTTTAAGATTTTAAATACTGTATTTTTTAATGCACTTTTTTTTTAATCTTAGAAGGAAACCCACATACATATGCAAAATGCATTTAGATGGGTTTTGTTAGTATGTTGGCTACCAATTGTGATTTTCACTGGAATGTGCACACGTTCACATTGCTAAAATTATTTTAATAAAATGCTTTACTGCTTTTCACAGTTCCTGGGCTGAAGCCTAGAGCAGTTCTACAGATTTTTTTTTCCCTAACAAACCTCATTTTCCCAACTAATTCTGTTATGCTAGGGATTTGTGCACAGAGTTGGCTAATCCCAGTATTTCCCTAGAGCTGCATCTAAGCTATGGCCCACTCCCAGCACAAAAGTGTCTCCAAAAGCCCTTTCGCCCCCTTCAGCACTGATACACTCATTGGTCCTGACATTTTCACTTCAGCCATGACAAATGAGCTGATGGCTGTGATCAGATTGCACACGAGGACTGCTTTATCAAAGACGTATCATTAACTCTCATCACTGTCTTCCATTATGACTCTTTTGGTCAAATCTGTTGTGAAAATGCAAGTCAGTTTAAAAACATAACCTAAACATAGCAACAAACAAACTTCATTAAAAAGCAGGAAAGAAAACCAGACTCGGACGGGATCAGAAAGAGTCTAGCATTAACTAAATGTTTCTCTGGGGATTTAAGTAACTGTACTCAACCTCTGCCCCAGTGCAAACATGGCAGTTGACCGTCTTCGAAAGGTCCCTTCCCCCATTGCGGACTGTGAGCACTACTTTGCCTTTTTTAGAGAAACAAAAATATAGCAGCAGCCATCAAATATGTCTACAAACAAAGTCAACTTTTTTTTTCCTTTTTAGTCTCTGAATCGCTTCACATTCTGTGTGTCTGGTCTTATCAAAATATATTTCCCAAATAAATCCCTTAAAGAATATAAAATTTTCATTTGAATCACAGCCACATAATCACACTGTTTTCTGACTCACATTAAAAACACCAACATAAAGCACTGTCTGAAACGGAAATCGCTCAGCTCCCTATGAATACCACAACCTTTCTGTCAAGTTAGAACCTAAGTTCCAGTTACACAGTTCTTGTTACATCTAGAGGGTTTACAAAGTATATATTTGTTGTAACGTATTCTAGCAATTCATCTGAGAATACACATCTAGCGGAGTCAACTGTAACACAACAGATCTTGGGAATGGAGGTCATGCTTTGAGATAAAGTGCTATTCACTTTTGGACCATGCAAGAAGCTCTTTATTCCTGTTCTTATTGGCATCAGTTCCCCCTTACCAGAGCAAGAACAAAGCCAAGTGCTCGTGTGAGGTTTATGAATAAATCAGAGGTGAGCCACTTTAAGTGCTGCCCATGATTTCCTTGTTGACAGTGAGCACTTAAACAGGCTTCTATGACCAGCAACTCCTGGCAAACCTTAATGGCTCCTAATCTGTACCCTGCTTCATTTCAGGAAAGAAATGACCTACCCCAATTTTTCTCAAGTCTTCACCTTTTGGGCAACTACTGTCCCACCTTTTTAAGAAATTCACATTTGGGGACTGTCCTGTTTCAGTGCCAAGTTTTCACATAACACACAACATAAAAATCACCATTTTCTTCCTTGAAAACAAATGACAGCTAATAAAATATTATTATGCTGTGCAGCCTAAGTAATTCCCAGACAAACCATTACACAATTCAGCGTTTGTTTAAATTGCATAGATTTTTAAATGGACCTTAAAGATATGCAGTATATTTGCCTCCAATTATTAAAATCATGTAAAAAATATGCTGAGAGCAGATTCAACCCTTCTGTACAGCCACAGCTGAAATCAGGAATGCTTATAAATCATTAGCATTGAATGTGTTTTAAAAATCCAAATAGCCTCAAAATCTGTTTTTAAATAATAATAACATTGAAAAACAAACTGATTTCAACAGTAAACTCTGTGCTGGGATGACAGATCTGGTCCAGGAACATTAGAATCCAGCTGTGGCATGACACTAGGTGTTTCAGTATGTACGTCTTTGATGCACAAAACCACTCACAGACCTATGCTGTTCAACGTTAAAGCTGTATCCTGCATGGAGAATAGATTTCAACATGGAATGAAATCCTTCATTTTTAAGGACTCTCCTTCCCTCACTACGCCCCTTCTTCCCCCCGCCCCCCCTTTTTGACATGTCACCATCTCCAGATGGCTGAATTGACTCTGTAGTAGCTGAGTTATTGTCAGGCTTCCAGTTTGCGCTATATTTAAATACTAACATTTTTTTGCTCTGCTGTCTCTTGCTGCCTTTCCACCCACTCGGGAAAAAGCTGTGATTTCAGCGAGCGCTCCCCTCGGGGCCCAGGGCGGCTGCCTGGCAGCGCTGACCTGCCGCTGCTGGAATTGCGGCGGGTGCCTCAGCAGATGACGCTCTTCTTCTGATCGCAAGGGCCTCATCCAAACCTGGGCAAATCGATCAGGCGGCGCTGGACTTTGGAACAGGCCCTCAGTCAAAACCGGAAACTGGCAAAATACTGGGGAAACCACCCGTCGAGAGAGAGAAATCCACGGGCCAAGCCAGTTTGGATTTAAAACTCCAGTGATGCTTTTCACTGGAAATGAAATGTCTGTCCCAGAGCGCTGGCAGACGACTCAGTGAGAAATCGTATTTTCCTTCCCTACAGAAATCAGTTGCTCCTGCTGGAAAAAGTCCCAAAGCACATTGTTTTGTTGTAGCAGAGTGGCTCGTGGTTTTGTGTGCATGAGGTTGCACTTCCCACCCCAGAGGTGACTGCACTGCAATGAAAAAGAATTTTTTTTTTTTTGTGAACAGTTCATAAAACTCAAAGGAACTGAGGGATTGAGGGGTGACATATGCCATATAGCTAAATAATTTATTTTCGAAATGTTACATTTGCTTTAATTTAAACCCTTGGTGCTGTAAACAAAATCAATAACCATATTTCAATTAAAAAATGAAAATAGAAAAGGACCTGAGTGAAACCCACAGGAATAAGTTTCCTGTTTAAGGAGCTATTTTTCACTCAGAGCCTTATTTTCTGGAGTGGGGAAGGCATGGGAAGTATTAGGTATTAAACAAGGAGAATCTTTAATTAAAGGTGGACAGCCATGGTTTCTCAAACAGGCAAACCACCTGCATTTGAAAATGCCACGTAGCACCTGGCAAATCCAAGGATATTTTTTTCCTCTCTCTTCTTATGAAAGCTCTGGTCCTCTGAATACCAAAATTCAAAGGACTGTCCCCAACAGATAGAAAGAAGTAATGTTTTTGCCATGAAAAAGAGATTATTCTTATCTGTTACACTACCATCTTCTGGAACAAGTGTGGAAACAACTGGGATTACTCCAGGTTTCCATAAATGCCCCAAACACTGGAGCACTACCAGTGACAGGTGCCTTGTCATCTCAGATTAGGTGAATTTATAAGGCAGCCCCAGTGTCAAAACAGGGAGGAGCAAGCGTTCAGCAGCAGCCTCTCACAGACCCTCAGCTCTGCTGTTACCTGGTAAAAGGAAGAGAATTGACCCCCCTCAGCCTCTCTGGGAAACCTCTTACTTACACACCCTCTGGTGCCTGCTGCATTAAGCATATCAGACTTAAAAATGGAAATGGCAGTACAAAAAGAGGAGATGAAACCTTTTGAATTTGATTTTATGGGATTATTGTCAAGTGGTAACTACAGGCCTGATTCTTTCTCCACTAATATCAAAACTGTCTGTCTCGCCAGTTTTACACCCATATTATTCCTCTAATTTCAGGGCAGTAATTCTTAATTTAGTTTGGGATCAATGGAAAGAATCTATGTCTTTTGGTTCTATGTGTCATAGACACACATCAAGACAGGCCTTTCGTATGGCTTTCTTTGTTGCAGAAACAGAACGTTTGTCTATTTAAATACAGTTTTAAATGTATATCTAGTGTGTGCATTGCTTGTTCTGCAGACACTGCTGTGGCCTATATGGTAAATGTTTGTTTTCAGAGTCACTGTGGTCTATCATGTACATACAGCCTTTAGTTAGTGAACTATTGACCTGAAAGGCTGTAACACCTTCTTAGGAGCTGGGATAACCGATCAGATCACTGTGAGTACTGAAAGTCTGCCAGATTTGTCTGTAAAGAGATCCCAATTTCTGTATGTCTTTAAATTTTTTCTCAAAAATACAAAAAGCAAATAAAATATAATTCAGGCAACTTACAGTCTAAACATATCTCTCTCCTTTTTATTTTTTTTAATTGAAAGCCAATTTTGAGTAAGGTGAACATAAAACAGAGCGTCTTGATACAGCAAATTTTTATTTAGACCATATAACTTAGTTAAACCATTCCTCAGAATATTTTGTTTAAGCAGAAAAACATAATACCTCAACAAGTCTGCCATATTTCAGTCTGGAGCAAACTTTTCTGGTTAGTTTGGAACATGGCAGAATTTGCAATAATAATGAAAATACTGATATAAAACTGCTATAGAGTGACTGTTAAAAAGGAATAGAGTGACACGTATTATAGACTAAACTTCCTGATCTTATTTATGCAAAGTAAGATTGCCTTTACAGGTCTGCAAAATCCCTATCTACAGGTCTGCAAAATCCCTATCACTATCAGTGAATGTGTTTACTACCCCATTCAAAACCAACAACAAATCGCAACAACTACCAAACAAAACCTCCTAGGTTTGTTATACCTATTAGGTTCAAAGCAACTCATACACGCCTTAGTTTCTCTTACCAGTGCATCGGTACACATAAATATATTTTGTGTTACATCTTATTCTTTAAAATCTTGAATCCCAGAATCTCAGTGTGCTGGGGTTTTGCCCATTCAGTAAGAATGCAGACATCACATAAGTTATTATTAACCCATGTGTTATCCAGTTCTACAGTGGCTGGAACTTTGCCAGAGACAACACATGGTGCTTGGTTAACAATATTTTAAAATATAAATTAATTTATTTTTTTAATTAACACAATTTTCTTATGGAAATACACTAATAAGCTCTTCCCAGAATGAAAGATATACCCCAAGCATATTCCTTTCAAAGAGGTTTTACACAATTTCATAAAGTAAGCAGCAAAACATTCTAAAACCCCCAGAAGGTCTTTATCCTTGTTTGTAAAAAGAGAATTTTTGTGACTATTCTTCCCAAGAATTTTCTGCATTTACAGTTTTGGTTCATTTATCCATAAGAAACCCCAATTTCTTAGAGGCATCTCCAATGTTTAAATATTATCAGATCAAGCTCAATACTAAACTAACAAGCATTTTCAAATAAATGTTCTGCAAACTGGAAAAAATCTCCGAAACAAGTTATATTTAGTCTGACTACCGAGAGTTTTCCACAGTAGCTCTAAATCAGTAATTATGTTGACCTGATAAAAAAGAGAGCCTATTTAATATGCACACATACAAATAATTATTCACACTGCATTTGATTTACATACGTACAAAAGAACCACTTCCCACTTTCAAAAGTGGCTCAACACTTATGGTATTTTAACTGCCCTAATTACTGTTGAGAGAACATAATTAGAAGCACTGATCACATTGTCAACAGCTAACCAGTTGCAGCCCTGGCTGGGGGCCTGATCCTGTGCTGGCTGGAGGTGGAGGGGGCTAGCACTGATTGCAGGAGGAGGCCAGGGCCCTTCTCGCCACCTGAATCTACGGGAATCCGAATGTTTTGAACAACCTGAGTGCGCTGACACAGCCACGCTGAACGCCCTGCTCCTTATGTGCATGTATCAATTGCTATTTCGGTAAGCTTTCTCTGTTTTCAAAGGCGAGCGAAGAGAGTAATTTTTTCCCCAGCAAGGCTCCTATACCACTTAAACACTTAGCACTGAGTCAGAATTCATAACTTTTTCCAAAGGAGAAACAGTTTAATAATTAAAACAGATATTGACTAAACCCTGCCTCCTTGAATACCAAACTTTTATTAGATTATTATGTGTTGATGCATAATTTCCATTGGCAACTTTTAAAGCAGCTCCTTCCCTCCCTCCCTGCCGGCCCCTGTCCTCCCTCTGTTTTTCCCCCAAGCAAAGTGCTGGGAATCCTTGATACCCAATAGTCAATATTTGGTTTGCCTGTCATGTTCTGGAGCTCCCCTCCATACAAACCTGTGTTTCTCATCCTTTCGCTGCACTATTCTCGTACGTGTTACTTCACACGATGATGTAAACTCGGGGCATCTTAGCAACTTGCTAAAATCTGAGCTTCTGCTTGTTTTCTCAAGTCTTGGACAAACATAACTTTAGGGAGAGCTGAACATAGGCATAAAGAAAGAGGAGCCTGCATTTTCATCTTCCTTTCATCTCAGTCATTCAGTCAACCATTCAGTGCCCTATTCAACAGAGCTTTTCATTATGCAAAAAAATGCTAATCCTTTTCCGATGCTTTCACACTTGTATAAACCCCCATTCCTTCGACTGAAAAGCAATTATATCAGTTTACCTTTCTGTCAAAAACAGGATTAATATTCCAATACCAGAATCTCCTTTATTTTCCTATCTTTTGCTTTAGGAAACTAGAGATTATTAGTGGCGGTATTCCTTAGAGCAAGAATACATTATTTTAAATATGATTATTTTAGCGAAAGCAAGAGGGGGGAGGGGGAGGGAGAGAAAAAAACTTCAGTTGCTGCGGAAACTCTTTTCAGTGACAGAACTGACCTTCCCTTTGCAGAGGCCTGAATAGAATGAGCCTCACTCTGGTCTATTAATCAGAAACAAATTATGAAAGAATGTGGCTGGACTGGTTGACACTATCCTGTCTTGGGAGACTCAGTAACAGCCTAGTAACAATGTCCTCTTCATGGGTAATGAACAGCCATGACAAATGGGGCAGAGAAACTATTTATTTGCATATGCAAATTCTCACACAAGGGAAACATGTACAAACAAGTGTCATTGTAAGGTGGATTAGGCAAACAACGCTTTCTTTTTAGGACACTCTGCAGCCCAGAACATTAGTCAGCACAATTAAACCAGTCTCCATGGAGACTAATGAAATTTCACCATGGTATGAGTTAAATTAGATAGCTAGTTATGTGTTTTCACAATCCAACTTGAAATCCATTATTGTTTCAGAACAATACAGCAATTGTGCCTGGCTGATCTTTGCCAGCTCAACAAGCTCCTAAGTTGACAATTTGCATATGTTAATATAATTAAGCACTAATTACATGAAACTTGTACATATTCACATGCACTTTCCCTGGGCGCTTCTCAGTTTGAACCTTGGCCAAGTCTTTAACCCTTTGAATGAATTTGGAGCAGCAAAGCTCTGCCTTCTGGGTACAGCCCCAAGGCAGATGCAGAAAAGCTCTTCATTTATAAACACAAAGCTTAACCTGGCTTCTCATATTTCTATCAACAGGCTAGAAAACATTTTTGTATGTGGTGGGGTAGGAAAAGGCCGAGGGGTGGAGGGAGCTGGATTGGAAGTTCTTGAGAGACCTAGCTCTGGTGCCCTTTTTGCATATGAAAACACAAATATTTACCCACATAACAGGTCACAAACACATGTATTGCCATTGTCACAGGTCTTCACGACCCGAATTGTCCAAAACTAGATGGGGTTTTATGTCATTGCTCTCACAGCCACAAAAATGGGAATGAGAAAAAGAAAAAAGAGCAAGCAGTAACTAATGAGCTTTACATAAATATATGCAGAGGCAATTAAGCAGTGTTAATTACTATGACAGCAGTTAATTGAATATAATTAGATATTTTAAGCTACTGACTAAGGCATA
This sequence comes from Lichenostomus cassidix, assembly GCF_008360975.1. Lineage (NCBI taxonomy): Eukaryota > Metazoa > Chordata > Aves > Passeriformes > Meliphagidae > Lichenostomus > Lichenostomus cassidix. The sequence continues at coordinate 121,572,249 of NC_139482.1, read as the reverse complement.
GTTAAGATTAATTTTATTGAGATTAATTGTAAATAAGAATAGATTAACTGTGTTTTGACAGGCATAAAAAGTAGATCCACAAATTAACTAGGAGAGCAGAAACTAGCACAAAAATCATATATTATCTTAATGTCACACCTCAGAATCATCTGCTCAATAAACATGACTTTTCAAACCCAAACAGACAGGAATCTTGAAGAAAAACAAACAGCTTGCAGAGATTAAAGAGCCTTTTGTCCTTTTTCATGTGCATTTCTTTTAGCAGACTAAATTAAGCGAGTCTGGTGTACGTTTTTAGGAAGGAACATTTCACACTGAATGGAAAAAATGTTCTATCACATATGAAATTCATGCAGCTGTGCGGAACCTAGTCCAGATGGTCTAAGACTATAAAACAACACTAAATGATAGACAGTAGGGCCTTCCCAAGATTATGTGATAAAGTCACAACCTCATATTTTGACTTAAATTTTCTGTCATGTATTGTTTCCTTCCAGATCAGATAGCTCCATTTGAATTTTTAACTGATCCTGAATATTCAATGGAAACTCTCAATAAACATTACTGATAAGCATATGAGCAGAAATCATAAAATATTTACAAAACGCCCCTTAGCTTCATTAAAACAATGCTGAATTCGAAGTGTCCTGGTTCCCCCACAATACTAAACTGTTCACACTTAGCTTAAATAGGTAAAAATACCTGGTTTTAAATATGCTTAAAAAAACCACCAAAACACATTCTACCAGCAGATTAATTCATGCATGCTGCTTAAGAAAATTAACAACAAGGCTGAAGAATGCTGAACAAATCACTAATAAGAAAGGAGCTTCAATTGATTTTGAAATAAATCAATAGGTGATTAACACAATATTTTTAAAGCAGTAGAATGTATATATATTATATAAGCATATATATTATATTTTCAATACCTTTTTAGCTCTTAATCGAACAAGGGCTTTACAACAGTGAGCATATCCCTATATTGACTATCAACTTCTTTGGAATGCCTTTAGTCTTTTATAACGAAAATCCAAAAAACGGTCTGTGAAACAAGGCTATGACAAGCCATTCTGCAGTGAAAGATTTTAAATCATCCAGCCTCTTCTAATAGACTTGAGACTTATTGAGGTAGAAACCATAAAAAATGAAGAAGGGAAATTTAATCCCTGAAATATTGATTTGCACATTAATATCATATAGGCAGAGGGCAATTTGGCTTCATGGAAATGACACATTGTCGACCCTTGGTGAAGTCAGAGCCAATCTAACTGCTGAACATGTCTGAATCTCAAGAGTTATTAAGGGCTTCCCTTCTTGCCTTTATGACTTTTCTTCAGCCTACCAATGCAATCTTAAATGTATTATCTTTAAGAAATAATTGTAAAACCTCAGGGGTTTTCCAGTTAATGGAAGGGAGGCTAAACCACATCAGATTCTGAAATGCAACATTAAACCCTTGCAATCAACAAAACCACCTCAATTCTCATCCATCCAGTGCAGGATCTAATATTGTTATTAGAGATAATCAAATTTCATTGTGTAAATTTAGGCTCATGGTCAGAATGGAAGCAGTAAATTCTGCAATATTAAGCAGTGATTTTTCTCAGCCCCCTTTATATGTTCTTTGATGGTGCACTCTCTCCACAAATAAACCTGAACTATTCAAAAATCAAGGAACACATCTGTCGCCCTATTCTGAAAGATGCACGCAATGTCATTTGCCATCTCCACAGCTTTCCTTTAGTTTTAACTTGATCTAGCGGATAAGTTCCATTTTAGAGAATAATAAAGCAGTATCACTGCATAAACCAAACAGCAGGTACTATTACTGTGACTTACACAGATGGTTTACCTGACCTTTCTTTGTTCCTTGGGTAGGTTTCACTTTTGCAGATTTACGACTTTTCCCTCTATATTTCATTGACCCTCTAAGTTCATTATCATAAAAATGAAAACTATTGAATACATGTTTATGTTGGCAAAGTCCAAAAAGCCCACGACTAAAGGATAAAGAGATGCTACAATGCACTGTGTGGATCTCTAGATCGTACACTATAAATATTCAAGCACAGATAACACGAATAACTGAATAATCCTGGTGAGCCTCAGCGCTGGAGCCAGGTGCAAGAGGTTAAAACAGCTGGCTAGCCATCTTTTATTTTGTGTGCCTTCCTACCGGCTGAAACCGCAAACCCTGAAAACTAGCAGATATTCCCTCAAGGTTGATAGTCTGATTTTTTTCATTTCAACCAGTTTAGTAGGATCCCCCAGTCGAGAAAAGACAGAAACTCCTTAAATACAGGCAGCTGAATAGGAAGTGGAGCAATGATGATTAAGGCTCTTCCCCCCCACACACCCCCCAACCTTCAACCCCCCGTTTATTTCCACGATCTTCTTTGTGCACCTTCCCATCCAAATGTTTGTATTCCTCATTTCAAAGAAAAGCACTCCGGATCGTTCTGTCAGTTTTGCCAGTAAATATAAAGTAAAACAAGTGTTGATGGCACTGAGAGTGTTACATACCCAGGCTGTGTTTTTGCATTGCTCTCAATGGAAGCGATCGATGCCCATGTCACAGTCGCGTCCCAATCGCAGCCAAGTCTCTGCCTCAATCTAACCAACAACAGGCAGGGCTGCAAAGGCTTCTCACTACCTCTTCCATCCATCCACCACCAAACTAAAAATATAATGCTACATATGATCTTTTTAAACACTCCACCACCGCTCTTAAGGATCGAGCCACTGCAAATCCAGGGGAAACACGATTGAAAAAAAAAAAATACACCATCAAAAAAAAAACCACCCTCACAGCAGCCACCCCAAAAGCACCCGAGCCCTCTCTTTCCACTCGCTCGCTCTCCTCCTGCCAACTACATAATCCTTGATAAAACCGGAGCAAGGCTAATAAAAAGAAAATAAAAAAAAAAGGAAAAAAAAAGAAAAAAAAAAGAGGAGGACGGAATGGAGCCGAGGAAATGCAACTGTCAGAAAACGGGATGGTCAGACTTCCTGAGTGAACCTGCCTGTGTCTGGCTTAATGTAAATCTCCACCATCTTCAGCCTGGCAAGTTGTCTTTTGGTTGGGTTTTTTTTTTTTTTTTTTTTTTTTTTTTGGTGGGGAGGGGGGTGTTATGTTTGCGATCTCTGCCTTGGTACCTAAGGAGGAAGAGGAGGAGGAGGAGGGTGTGTTACTGAATGGTGGCTAAAGCCTCCTCGGGACGGCGCTGAGGTGAAACAGGCTGAACCCGACTGATGTGGCTCCTCTCTCGGTTGGACCCAGTGCCCTAAGCAGCCGATGAGAGACCCCCGGCCGCCCGGCTCGCAGGTAACAAAAGAAATACCAACCCGTGTGTTTTCTTCTGCCGCTGCTGGGGAGGCTGTAGGGGTGGGGGGGGGGAAGAAGATGCAGCAGGGGAGGAGTGGAGGGGAACCACCGTAAGTTGGCATCGGATGAGGGGAAAGTTTATTAGCAATTTTGTAGGAAATTTCATGTCAGGAAAGACGGGGAAGCAGGGGCGCGTCTGCCATTAGCCGCCGTGATGAGAAGGGATGCACTTGATTCTGGCACGAGCAGTTAGAGCAGGAACCGGACTGCGGCTCGCCGTTTATGAGCTTTTTTTTTCCCCTTTTTTTTTTTTTTTTTGGTCTGTTGACTGTCTCTTTTTTATACATCTTAGCCCTCGCTAAAAAAACAAAAAAAAAAAAAAAAAGACGCCTGTCCCGCAAAACAACCACCACCCCCTTTCAAAAAATCTCAGAAAGGCTTCGCTGAAAGCAGTCCCCGACCCTGCCCGCGAGAGCCTTTCCTACGGAGCGGCACGGCTCGGCTCGGCTCGGCTCAGCACGGCGGGGATGCCGCGGGCTCCGCCGGCGCCCAGCCGGCAGCCGCCCGCCGGCAGCGGCAGCCGCGCATCCCCACGTCCCCGCCAGCGGGGCCGCTCCGTGCCGAGCCGAGCCGAGCTGAGCTGAGCCGGGCCGGGCCGGGCCGGGCCGGGCCGAGCCGAGCCGAGCCGGGCCGCCTCCCCGCGCCGCGCGGCGAAACTGACAGAGACGCAGGGCGCGCTCCTAACGGGCTCCTCTTCCTCCTGCTGCCAGAGCCGGCAGCCAGCAGCGCGATCCCCTGCGCGCACACACACACACACACACCCGCACGGCCACCCTGCCTCTGCCGCTGAGAAACCTACCTGCAAAAGAAAAGGGGGAGAAGGGGGGTAGAGGGGAAAAAGCACCCCACACCTTCTCCTGTACACACGCACGCAGTCAGGGTCCCCATTGCCCTGCTGGCATCCCCCCCCTCGCCCGAAAGCGAAAGTTTGAGAGGCCGAGGGGGGTGGAGATGAGGAGGAGAGGAAAGGAGGGTGGGAGAGCGGAATGTGCCCTCAAAAGGCACCTCAAAGTTTTGGGGGGACCGAGCTGCGAAACGAGAGTGCGAGCTCTAAAGGGGTTGGCAAGGGATGACTTCTGACAGCCGTAACGTCTTTCCTAATCTGACAGTATTTCCCCCCTCCCCGAGCTCCCTAGAAAAAGAAGAGCGAAATAAAAACTGGGGGGCATCCCCCGAACCTCTTCTGTAAAGCGAGCAGGGTCCTCCACTTAATCCGCAAGTTACAGCCCGAAAGAGGAAAAAAAGAAAAAAAGAAAAAAAAAGAAACCCACAGCCCCAAACCAAAACAAAAAGAAAAAAAAAAAGAAGCAATACACAAACAAAACGTAACCCCCGGAATAAAAGAGAAAGGCAGTGAGAGAAAGAAAGAAGGGAGAGAGAAAAAGCAGCCCCTCCTTCCGAAATGAGAGCAAATACTGTACCTAAAAGTGGGGAAACAGGCAGAAAAAGGGGGGAGAGAGAGAGGGGAGAGGTACATGGGATCTGGGGATGTGAGTGTGTGTGTGTGTATGTGAGAGAGAGAGAAAGAGGCACAGAGAGAGGGGGAGAGAGAGAGAGAGCGAGAGCGAAATATCAAAGATTGTGCAAGATCAGCCTGGAAAGATAATCGATACTCGACCTAAATTTAACACAAACTACTCAATAAAAGTTAAAGAAAAAACTTACTTTCCATTTCCCCTCGCAGTTCCTACTGGATCTTCGCCTCTCTTTTTTGTTTTGCTTTATTTACTTAACAGCTGATCACATCCAAGTAAACGAGAGAAGGTTCATTAAAAAAATAATAAAAAAAAATAATCCTCCAACTTTATTGGGTGAAAATAAAAATGATTTAGCAAGAAGTGGGGGGCATGGAGCGGTCCTTTGGGGTCCGGGAGTTGTTAAAGCATGTGCCGACCGCGGTCTCGCTGTTTGGTTGTGAAGGGGTTGGGAAAAGGAGGAAAGGAAATGAAAATCCGATATGTCTTTATTCTGCTAATTATTATCGTTTTAGCCCTGTTTAAAAAAATGGCTGATTAAGTTGAGTGCGCATGTCTTTGTGTGTCTATTCCCGATATGCACTCTGGGAATGAGAGAGAGAGAGAGAGAGAGAGAGAGAGTGGGGAGAGAGAGAGAGAGTGGAGAGAGAGTAAAGAGAGCGAGGGAGAGGGAGAGCGAGGGAGAGGGAGAGGAGAGGGAAGAGGAGAGGGAGAGGTGTAATTAGTGAGGTGATCAACATTCTCCGGGCTGCAAATGACGCGCAGCCCCGGAGCCGGAGAAGCCGGAGCTGCCGCGGCTGCCGGGGGCTCGCCGGGGCTGCGGGAGCCACAGAGGCAGCCCAGAGAAGAAGGGGCAGCAGAAGGGAGCTCATGGATACAAACACAAGTCTGCAAACTTCATTAGTAACACAGACACACACGCACAGGCACACAAAGTAGATGGCTAGGAAAAATTAAAAAAAAAAAAAAAAAAAAAAGGGAGGGTGGCAGACTTGCTCTTTTAACTGTTCTGAAACTTAAAAGAAATGGGTCCAAATTAATTATTGCATCAGGGAGATATTTCTGTCTGTCTGTCTGTTCGTCTCTTGCATTTTCTCTCTTTTAGTGGGGATTTAATGAAAATTTTTTTTTTTGCATCCCATTTTTTCAATGGGCTAATGAATGTATGACACATCTGCAAAAGGAAAGGTAATATATCTAAGATAGGGAATAACTACCGGTACAGAGATAAAGACGGACTTATTTACACATACACACACAGATGCACACTTGCGCGCACTCACATCCTACATCATATTTACACGTATGCACATACACTCGACATACACACAGTCACACAAAACATAGCACACTTTGTTTGTTGACTATCATGTAATTGCTTAGAGATATCAACAAAGTAAAAAGCAAAGCCTAACAGAACATACAACATCAACTGTAAACAGTCTTATCAAAATGAGGTAAATACCAGCCTAGGGAAAGGGTCTCTTTGCATACAATACAGTTTCCATGCATATACATGCATCATCTTCCAGTTTCCCTGCAAGTATTGATATTTTATTAATATTTTATCTGCTATATTTTACCAGACATATTTCATTCTTGGGGGGTGGGGGGCACACTATTATGATGAAAAGTAGGGTAAAATGTACAGATGTCATTATAAATCGGAATCTTCTACAAATATTTTCCTGTGTGGGATTTAAGAAGATTGCTTCTCATTTGAAAATCTAATTATCTTAACCTAATACTGCAGATGTGAATATGACTGACACTTTCATTAAAAGATAATTAACTAAAACTAGGAATAGACATACTTTAAGATACCCCCTACTGAAGATAAAAACATGACTATTCAAAGAGCATCCGAATACACCGCAGGAACACGTGCAGATTTTTGATAATGCTATTCCAGAAATGGGTATACCAGAAATGGTCACTAAGTCACAGTTACATGCAGGAGATATTTACAGTACCAAGGACCCCGTGCAGGTGAACCGTAACCTTAGAGCTGACATGCCTTTGAAGTTCGTGATTCCTGCGATACACATCAAAACCTTGTCTTAGGCCTTAAACACTAAAAACCAGCAGGAAGGTTTTATCACAACCTTCCATTAAAAGCACGCGCACACAACAACAACAAACCAGCAAAAACCAGGATGGCAGAAATATACACCTCTCTGGGCCCTAAACCCTCTGTTCCAGGAGAACGTTTTGCAAGTACTGGAACTAACACTAATAGGAAAATCCCCACCTGATGATGAATTAAGGCTGCCCTTAAGGAAGCACAGGCCAGTGTCAGGGAACCGAGTGTCTAAAAGCAGATGTTTAAGGTCAGAGTGAAGGTCCTGATAGTTTCGAAGGAAGAAAAAAAAAAGGTCTTTGGAAAGGGGAGGAAAAAAAGGATAAAAAAAATCCCCCGCCAGCCTTAAAGTACAGCTATTACAAAAATTGGAATCTGCAAATAAAGCAGGCAAGGACCCCTACCCCAATCCAGAGAAACCTTACTTCAAACTTTAGGAAAATCTCCAAGACTGGAACTTAAGGAAAAAGTCAGGGGCATTGGAGGGTTCGTGAGAGCAACTTTTTCTTTTCCAAGCCTCACCTAAGCATTGCACCAGCTCATCAATGAAAAAAGGTGTGAGCATATGTATGCAGATTTCCACAGGCACTGAGCCCTGTCAATGAAGGTAATAAGGAATCTAGCGATATTCTGCATCGTTGTTTACACGGTGAAAAAAAATGCAAACAAAGGCTGAAAATGAAATCTCTGAAACCTGTTTACAGTTATCAGATTGAGGGTGTATGATGGAAAGAGGGCTTTTAGGTTTAAATGGTAGACGAAACGGGACTCTGAGATAGAAGCATGCATTGTCCATTCAAGTGCATGCCTGAAGGATGGCAACACATTTCCTAAGACTGAAGACAATTAAATACAATGTGATGAAGAAACACCTGAGAACAATACATCTATTTCAAATTCAAGTGAAGAAACACATATACTTAATGTCATGGAAGAATAAGGAAACGAAGATAATTTAGTTTTAAAGTCGTCGTCCCCCCCGCACTTCCCCCCACCTCTTTTATTCCTAGTGCTTTTTTCCTGGTGAAACATCAATATCATTAATGTCATTAATGTCAAAACACCAAACGTCAGAACAGTCAAGTCATTCTTTTTTGGCTGTAGATTTTTTCCCCCTTTCTCTCGTCTTGGAGGGGGATATACGTTTATGGTGTTCTTGAGTTACAGCTAAGGAACAAAGGAGGGGGGAATAAGGCAGGAATTGCGATAGGAGAGTCCACATTTTTCAGGGTTTCTTCTGCCACTGTTTACTGTCCTTCCTAACATTTTAAACCTCTCTGTTTCTCTGTCTCTCCCGCTTTCTCTCTCCCTAAAAATAGTAGCTATCGAGGAGTGGGGGGCGGGAAGGGGGGGTGTAGGAAAAAAAAGGCACTACGGGATGTTAACAGTTTAGAAGGAACCCGGGGATCGCCACGTAGATAGGAAAAATCGAAGAAGGTTAATTCCGGGAGGCAGCAGCAGCAGGTTTGTGGGATGTGATAAGAGCGGAGCGCGGCGCGGGCTGGGGGCGGCAGGCGAGGGGGACCCGGCGCGGCCGCGGTGCGGTGCGGTGCGGAGCGGAGCGGAGCGGAGCGGAGCTCCCGGCGGGCGGCGGGCGGACTCCCGGCGGTGCGGCCCGGCCCGGCCCGGCCCGGCTCCCGCTCCCACTCCCCTCTCTCCTCCCTCTCTCGCTCAGCTGATCGCCCCCGAAGACTCTCGCCTAACCTCTCAGCTCCTCTCCTCTGGTCTCGATGGACCCCCCGCCCACCTCCTCCGAACTTCTCCTGCAGGCACCGTTACATATTTTGGGATTTTTTTCGAGCCTCCTGTTGAAACCACAAAAAGCTCTTGACAGTGACGTTACATTTCAAAGAAAGGGATGGGGGGAAAAAACTCAAAAAACCCTCAGCCTTTTCCGTCCTTTACCATCTCCAGCCTCAGCCCCAAGGAAAACTTATTGGCCTGGGCGAGACGGAGCTGGTGGGGGCCAGAGCCCGAGACTGACCATTCTTTAATAGACAAAGAAATCGTAGCCCAAACCGGGCTCTGTTACACCACGTCTCTCCGTTAAGCTCATTTCACTCCCTAAATCTGCGCTGCGGACACACAGGGGCACAAGGATCTGCATAATTACAGACATAGCCGCTCCCCTCTTTAATAAACCGACATAATTCCCTAATAAGCGTTCCCTTCCCCCACCTTCTCCTCTCCCCAGACCCCAACCCAAGGGAAAGGGGATCCATGTCTTTTTACTGCGTTCCCTAAGTCTATAGATGAGCTCAGTTTGAAACGAGGTATTACAAGATTTCAGTGTTACAGACCCTTTATCTGAGCTACAGACACTTTCAGTTCCCCAGCCCCCACCTCCTCTCCTTTTTGTTGTCTCTTCTCCTCCCGGGGGCTATTTGACAAAGGCAGTGTGTTAACTAACATTTTTGTTTAACTCAGCAACTTCTTTTCAAAACATACTTAAACCTGATAGCAATCTCTTGTACTTTTTTCTTTCTTTTTTTTTTTTTTTTCCCCGAGATGAAATTGACTCTGAACCCAAAGCGTTTGGCTATTATTAATAATTTCTTTCTTTGCAGGTATCATATATACAAATCTTTTGTTAATTTACGACGCTCTTTCCCACCCCCTACTTGCACCCCACCCCCTCAAAACATTCCACTACACACTAGAAAGGGTGGGGTGGGGGGGCGCGAGGAGAAGAGGGAGGAGGGAAAGAAAACAGAAATCCCCGATCTGATTCCTGGAAAGTTTTGTTCGAAAAAGAAATAAAACAACAATAACATATTGCATTTCAATTCTGCCTTCACTGCCCCAGATTTGGCATTCACCCACTGAAAGTGCGTCTAACGAGCAGTGACCTTAGAGAAAAATCACAGCCGAATAGTATAGACATCTCGCTGAGAATTTGAGCTAAATAGTGCCGATCCCGATTGGCTTTTTGTTCTTGTTGTTATTTTGGCTGGAGCCGTACAAAAACGCGCACCCGGACATTAAATAAAAGCCTTCCAGGTCTAAGTCTGCTGCCGGCGTTTCCTCCGGAGCCTTAACAGCCCTTTTTCAGCTCCTTTCTTGGGCAGATCGCGGGGATTAAATGCCCTGAACCTGAGCTCCTGGCCTTGGATGGGAAGGGAAAGAAAAAGGGAGAGGGAGAGAGAGAAAGGAGAGGGTGAAGGAGCCAGGCGCCCTCTGGGCTTTCAGAGGTCAGCGCTTTGACAGTGCTCTGACCTCCCTCCCCTCCCGGCAACCACCCCAGTGTTTATAAACAAAAACAGTCAGGACTAGCCCCAAACAATAGCAATTCACCAACTTCACAGGCACTTCACCAGCTCTTATGCAAATAAAGGAAAACGACCGCTTACCACCGCTCCCCCCCATCCCCTCCAGAAAGCCCAAGAGCATATTTCCAGCAGTGATATATCCAAGGGAAAAATTTTACATTCTATCCTGGAAAAGGACAAAAAGGGACTTCAGAAATAAAACGGTTCTGGTAGAAAGACAGACAAAAAGGAGAAAAAGCCAATAAAACTACCGATCTTACTGCAGAAAGAGGAAAGTTATGAAATATTTATACCTAAATCCAGCAATCCACACTGCCAATAAAACAGGAATCTTTGTTGTGTAGACAATATGCTAAACTACCTCTGCGACAAACAGCGATTATAAAGCAACCAGAAAAAGTTATTTTCGCCCAAGGAGCCAAGTTTTCAAAGAAAACGTGTGGATTTTACAGCTAAATAAAAGCCACCACCTCTGTGTTATCCGTAAAAACTACACATAAATTAAAAGCACCGTTAAAAGAAAAAAAAAACCTTCCAGCAAGCAAGCAGCACATCTGATCTGACTTACAAAAAAAAGAGTATAATTAAAACCATCTTTAATTACAAAAAGCAGCAAGCGAAAACTAAATGAATCAATGATTTCTCCCCGAAATTTTGTCCGCCAAGGTATAGAAATGACAGTTCTATAGTCCTGCATTAAAGCATAACTGAAACTCCACAATTCAGGAATTGATTACGCGATAAGGAAAATAAAAAAAACGTAAAAGGAAAAAAAAAAAGATCCTAATGATTTTCAAACTTTTGTTTAAAAAATGATGAAGATCAGAAAAGGTTGGAGGAAAAGTTAAAGGAAATATACCTCGAGAGAAAAAAGACCATCTCCTTTTCTTCTTTGTCTATCAGTCTCCAGTTAAAGCATATGGAAAATGTTTTCAAAATGCCTAGATTTGGCACATTGTCATTGCAAAGAGAGGAGCGCAGTGATGCTGTTATAGAAAATGGGAAATAAATTCAGGATTGGGTGCTGCCTCCTTCAATGCGGATTTATCTAAGTTTAATTTAATATTCCGCAATCACTGTATGATCGCATATAATTCACCAAGATTTTTAAGGGCTTTGCCTAAATATGTTGACCACAGGCACAAAGTAATTTAATCAGATTATTTCCTTCTTTTATTTGTGTTTATTTTTCTCATTAGAAGCACTTTAAATTGCAATTGTAAATAGTAGAAATGATGGAATATTAGGTTTGGGGTGAACAAATGCTCAGAGAAGACATTAGCTTTATTAAAATCATTCAGAACGTAAAATCAAAAAGCACAAAATGGTTGTTTGTAAAACACTAAACCTTTAATCGATTTATTGGCATTCCAATCGATTAGATAAACGGAAATCTATAGTAAACATAAAAGCATTTAAAATATTTTTCTCTCATTTATAAACAAAACTTTTCTTTTCAGTACAAAAAAAATGATTATCAAACGACTAACAGGAAATTCTTCAGATATCAAATTACGATAATAAAATTATTTCCACATGGAAAGGGATAATGACAATGATGATAGTAATTATAATAATGAATAATTCAACAGCCCTTTGACATATATGGAAGAGCCTGGTTCAAAAACAGCTTTTGAAGGGGGCTACTTTTAGGGGATTTTTTAAATAAAATTGAAATTTGAGGCTGAAATGCTTAGATTAAGTGACAGTTTAGGTGCATGTGGTAAAATTGTGTTAATTTTTTTCCGGCCGTTTTTAAGGCAGGACTGTTCGCTTTGACACCACCCCTTAAATTAAGTTACCACTTTTTAGCAGTAAATAAGTATGTAAATATATAAGCTAACCGTGAATTTATGGGGGGAAACTTTGTCTCCACGCCAGGGCGATGGGAATGGGGACCTTTTACCTTATAATTTGAACAATTTGCCTATCTCGCAGTGTACCTTCCAGATTACAGAAAAATTGCGCAAGCAATAATGTAGTTGACCACTTAAGTGAAAGAACACAATTTATTTAGGGGTGGAGGGTGGGGAAGTGCAAGCCGGAGAAATGCAGCAATCAGCTTGTGGCATTCTGGCTGCGCGAAGAGGAAGTGTTGCTGTAACGGGTATTATGTTTATTTGATAAAGAAAATCAATGAAAGTGGCTGTAAAGTAGTTAGTGAGGCGTGTGTTTGGGACTCGGGTTGAATAGTGACTCCAGCGGGCTGGTCGATGAGCTCTAAGAGCTCTGGAAATCTAACCTAACCCTCCGAGTGAGCTCTCTCTCACTCAGTGCTGCACCTTCCCCAGGCTGGGAGACTTCAGCCCTTGTCTCCTCCCTCCGTCTCTTTCCCTCTCTCCCCACATCCCTCCCTCTGTCCCTCCTTCCCTCTCTCCTAGTTTTGCGCTCTTGCTTTCCCTCTTCCCATCCGCTTCAACTGTTCCCTCTCCCAGGTATATCTGCTCCCCTCAATCTCTCCCATTCTCTTTCTCTCACTTTCATTCTCTTTCCCCATCTCTGCCGTAGCTGTTTCTTCCCCGTCCAGCTGGTTGTCTAAGTTTCCCGGTACTTTTGAAATCCTTCTCCTTCTTTAATTCTCTTCTTCTCCTCTCGGGTATCAGTATTCCTCAAGTTTCTTCCAGCCTTTTTCCTATCTGTCTTCACCAGCCAAATTTATCTCTAATTTTGGATTGGTTCCTCCGGACATGTGCTATATTAGTAATTATCTCTACTCATTTCCTTTTCACACACCCATGCTGAAGGGATGAGCACACCATGCTCTTTCCACAGTTGAAATATTTTAGACATTGGCTAATCTTCTGTGGTGCTTTACTTCAGATCTTCTGCAGCTAGTTCCCCCTTTTCTCCCGCTATTCTTCATCCCCTCTAATTCACAACAGAAATGTTTCTCCTCCTCCTTTTCATTTCCTACTTTACAATTTCCTTTGGGGTTTCTAAATAGTAGTATGTCCTTTGCATTTCCCTACCCCCATCTCCTTCACTGTTTCACTTCAGCTATTTTGTTTACCCGGTTGCTTAGAGGAATATTTCTTTCCTTAACAAGTTTATCTCCCTGTCTTTCAGTCCCAGCCTATTAAAAAAAAAAAAAAAAAAAAGGAGAGTCAGAGAGAGAGGAAAAAAAAGTTGAGCTCTTTTCAGCGAACTAACTTGGTTTCAAACTTCTGGTTTGGATTATGTGTCATTATCTATTTTCCCTTATCGCATCCCTCGTTGCCCTCCCCACCCCCACCCCCCCCCCGTCGCTAATAACATCTTTAGTGTGGTCAACGTTAAATATGGCAGATCTCTGAAAAATGCCTCCTCTCCAGCTCTCTGCTGGAATTCATTACCCGCCCTACTCTTCCCACCGCGCCGTGTCTGCGGGGCCCGGCGCGGCCGGTGCGAGAGCCCCGCGGAGCCTGCGGAGCTGCCGGGGGGATGCGGAGCTGCCGGGGGGATGCGGAGCGGCCGGGGGGATGCGGAGCGGCCGCTCCCCTCCGCCGCCGGGCAGCGCCCCCGAGCCGCGCAGCGCTGCAGCAGCGCGGGGAGAGGCCGCGGGTGCTGCGCTGCGCTCCGCCGGGGCCCCGCGGCAGCAGCGACGCCTCCGGCGGGGGCGGCCCGGGCTGGCAGCAGGGCGGGGGCAGGAGCGGGGACAGGGACAGGGGCAGGGACAGGAGCACGGGCAGGGACAGGAGCAGGAGCAGGAGCAGGAGCAGGAGCAGGAGCGGGGGCAGGGGCAGGGACAGGGGCAGGGACAGGGGCAGGGGCAGGAGCAGGAGCAGGAGCAGGAGCAGGGGAAGGGGCAGGGGCAGGAGCAGGAGCAGGGGAAGGGGCAGGGGCAGGAGCAGGAGCGGGAGCGGGGGCAGGGGCAGGGGCAGGAGCAGGAGCAGGAGCAGGGGCAGGAGCAGGGGAAGGGGCAGGGGCAGGAGCAGGAGAAGGGGCAGGGGCAGGAGCAGGAGCAGAAGCAGGGGCAGGGGCAGGAGCAGGAGCAGGAGCAGGGGCAGGAGCAGGAGCAGTGGCAGGGGCAGGGGCAGAGTAGTGTCCCCTCCGCAGGGCCGGCAGGTGCGAGGGCCCCGCTCCCCGCTCCGCGCCCCGCGCTGTAGGGCGCCGGATGCCCCGCGCAGCGTGCGCCCCGCTGGCGGCTGCAGCATCCCCTCCGCGGGAGGTGCGCGGCTTTCCCAGCCCTTCTACCTTGCCCTCGTTTGTCTAGGGCAGGAGGTGGGGTTTGGAGTCTGGCTCTTCTTACTATTTTCTTTTCCCCCCTTTTTTTCCACCCCGTTTCCTTCTTTTTTTTCCCCTTCTTTTTTCTTTCTTCCTGTTCCCTTGCTGTGTCCTGATTGTCTGGAGTGGGATCTAGATGAGGGATCCCCCCTGGCGAAGTCACTCATGTGCTGCTGGCTGTGACACATGCTACGTGTGTCGCCTTTGTATGGTCCTGGTTGGGGCCACATGCACTTAGCCTGCAGTTTAAGGATTTGCTTTCGTGTGTGTACTGAGTGCTGGAATAAAACAGGATTTCAAAGGGTACCACTAGAGTTGACATTTCAGGCCTGCTCTGGGTTTTAAATAAACCTTAACCAGAGGAAACGATTGTTCCAGGTTAAATGGCCCTAAACTTTCCTTTGTTTCATTAATTGGGATCTTCTGTTTAATTCTTATGACAATTCTTTTAAAGAAGCTGGAGGAAGAAATCTAATTTATTAATTTCTTCCATACTGACTGAAAAGCTTTCACTGTTTTACACATGGCTGGGATTATGTTTAGACTTACTTCTTGTCTATAGGTTACACACATGAAGTGAACAGAGGGAGCTTGATCCTGCCAGTCCCTTCTTGAGTGAGTAAACATAGGTCTGTCCCGTTGTTAGGAGCTCTCACTGCTGTCAGGGCCTCTGTTTGGATGGAAGTCTGATAAAATGGTTTTACCTGTTCCAGGCACCCATAAGGCTACCCAAAACAAATGTTGTCATATAATTCTGATTTTCTAAAAGCATGCTATATGTTTTTTTAGCTAAGCTTCTAATAACTGTAACTTCTTTGCTTAAATGTGCTTGAGGGAGGAATGATAGCTTTTACATTAAATATTTCATAGTACTGACAGAGGCACGAATGGAAATTAATATTTTTTATAGTTTCAGAGAAAGTACAATGCACAAACAATGCAAACAATATAATCCAGAAGTCTTATTAATTAAAACCCATTGTAGGAGTGTACATTTTACAAATATTTGCCTGGGAACATGGACTCTTAAATTCTGTCAATATCTCCATCACCTCTGAAATTATTGCTCACCTATATCCACAGTGACCCCAAATTGTCAGAGAGAAAGCCTGCCAGTTGTAAATCCACACGGGGCTACAACCGGATTGCAATTTATTATAAAGCAGAAATGTTACTGAAGGCAAAATTGGTGCCTATTCCCAAGTCCACACCTGAAAGGAACATGCTTTCCAGAAATAAAGATGTTACAGAGGATTGTTTAATAATTTTTTTTGTGAGATAGCAGCATCATATTAGGTAGATTATATTTTTTTCTGGATTATTTTTAATCAACTGTGAATGTTTTTTTTAATTGTTTAAAAATAACAGGGACTTCTGAAGTTCAATACCACACTGAAAAGATTAAAATATTTACTTAAGATGCAGACTTTGTGCATGACAATACATTATAGAATAGTCAAGATAGAGAGTTTTTCCTTCTTTCCCCAAAATGATCTAGCTTGGTATAATACTCTTGCTTCCTTATGAAATTATGTTAGTGAGTACAAAAAGTATTCTTGATATAATTTAAAAGAGGAAATGAAGGACTACTATAAAACAAAATTTTAAAGTATATTTTACTACTCTGGAAAACAAATAGAAAATAAATGTATTTTGTAGGGAGGTCTTTTATACCGTGTGGAAAGGGCTTATTTTAAACAAGTGTGTCTGTACATTCCTTCAGATAAAAATGTGCACACTATAGTTAGAGTAATAGGATTTTTGATCCATTGGTCTACATATTTTTAACTGAAAATCTTTGTAATATAAGATACGCATAAACAAATTCAAAGACTGTCTGATATTTATTCAAAATGATAAAGTAACTTTAAAAATCTAAAATGCTACTGATTATGAAGAAGTGTTTGTAAAACACCTAATTCCAAAAATGAACTTGTGAATCTAAAAAGATGCTAACCTGCATGCGGCATGTGGACAACTTTCCCCTTTAAGTTCATTTCTGGTGACAGGAGGAATAAAAAAATAAACACAGAAGAAGTATTTAATTCTTTTTCTCCTTAAACTCCTTTAAAATTATCTCTTCAGAGAGACATCCTTAGAAATTAGAAATACCCTAGGAATCAGTATTTCCTCCATATAATCATTTTGAAAATGAATGTATGTGCCATTTTTCCTTTGTTTTTTCAGTAGATAGTTGTGAGCATTGTCACTGGTAAAAAGGAAATAAAAAACTAAAACTAAAACATGTTGTAAGGCAACAAATAGATGCTTCTATGTTTATGCTAAAACATTTGTATTTTCTTTTAATAGGAAGCCTTCATAAATGATTAAATCACACTTGATCAAGTTAATAATGAAGTTACCTATCAGCAGGTAAAATGCTATTTTCTGTTTAAGATTTATACTTGAGTCCCCCAGACACTTCATATCTCTCTTCTACATTTTTTTTTTGTTAACATAACATTATTCAGAATTTTATTTTGAGACTACTATAGTAAGTAAAACATATGTGTCTGTGTGCTTGTATTCACCAACACACAGAAGCAACTGATCTGTCCCTTTTTCACACGAAAATACTTGTGTGTAGCTATATATTTAGAAGCATACGGAGGTCTCCTCAGTTTTTGGTTTTGGCACAGTAATTAAGGTGTCAGGATTCAGATATACTTTAATGCTGAACGTTCAAAATTTAGCATTAGAGCTCCTGGTTCATCTACAACAGGATGGATACTGTGTTTATAGAGTTCATTTTTGACCTTACCTGAGTAAGTACTTTAAGTTAAAGTATGAGATGCACCTAGAGGGGTAATACATTGAGTTTAATAGGAAGACAGTTAATAACCTTTTTTCATCCTCATGCACTATCAATCATGGCTGTCACCAGTCTGCTGAATCAAAGCAAAAGTGTTCTTCACAGATGACTGATTAGAAACGCAAAATCACAAGATCCATCTTCATGGTCACTTTTATTATAGTCATTTTTAAACTGACAGCAACCTGCTCAGTTTCAGCAGACTGGGCATCACAAATAGTGTCACTCAGTGCAGCTAAGCATGAGAAGATGTTGGCTGGATTATACTTAAAAATAATTAGGCCCAAAGCCTTTTGTGGAAGCAAGAAAAAGGATTTTTGTGGTTCTAGCCCCATCTTTTCAACACCAGCAGTAGCCTACATTTTTACAGTGGGTTACTATTGGAAAATATTTTCATCCTTCCACTTCAAGTGAATAAATCAGTTTTTGTGGCCCTTGGATACTTTTTAGAAACAATACCATTGTTGGTAATGTGACCAACGAGTTTTGATAGAAACACTTTGAAGCAGAGGCTTAGCATTGCATACTGCTATTTGTACAGTGCTGTGATGAGCTGTTGTTTCCAGCCTTCTGAGGAATATTGCAAAAGCTAATTACCTTGTTAACTAGATTTGTTTCAATAACGTTGTCTCCTGTTCAAATAAACTAGCCAACAGTTCAACAGTTTAAGGTTATTTATAAATTAAATGGGCTCCAGCAAATTTAAAATCAAAATGGTGTAGGCGATAGGGAGAGGGAGAGAAGGAACACTGACACTGCAAGTTGTGCTCTGTTCTTGTGTGTTTCCGAAATGTGGCAAAACCTAATCTAAGTAAAGGTATTAAGCCGTGCTGAAAAATGAAAGCTGGTTTGTTTGGAGGTTTTTTGTTTGGTTGGTTTTGGGTTTTTTTAGAAATATAAATTGCGTAAATTGCTATTGCCTCTAAAGGGTGCTTTTCCTGTGTGAAAACTCTAGGATTGATTCCTTAATGTAAATAAAATCCTTTCCCTCTACTTAATGCTGCTTAACATGGGTAAGAAAATAATAGATTCTGATTTGGAATTTTGATTCAAGGACTGATGGAGTGAGAAGACAGCCAAGACTAATTTTTAAATTAGGTGGAAGCTAAATAGGCCTCCCTCAAAACTCTTCAAAATCTTTACCGGTTTTTAAAATTGAAATTCCACTTCATCTTGTGAACACAAAATAACATATTGCACCAGCTGAGCATCGTTTTAGAATTATCTCTGTAATTGCAGTGAAATGGTGCATCTAGTTTGCCACTTAACTTTAACCCCCAAAAGGTAGTCTTAATAGTAAGCCTGATTTGTGTAGCTGTGATTCCTCTAATACAGCTCATAGGACTCTAAGCACTGTATACCTAAAACTTCCCTTTAAAATATCTTTGGTAACTACAAGTGACTTCAGTGGGCTGTAGTATCGGTCCTTTCTTGCAGTGCCCCTTCCCATCCTTCTCTCTCAAACGGGAGGGCAGGAGTTTGGTCAAGAAGGGCTCTTCCAAAAAGCAGTGCTCTTCACTTCCACCCTCAGACCTCACTCTCGCTTTTAGCTCCAGGCTGTAAACACATACATACACAGAGTCACACTCTCAGTGGTGATGAAATGTTTGCATGCACAAGCATGCAAACACACACAAAGAACATGCTACATACGTGTTTTTAACACTGGCACACAATCACTGCTTCCTGGATAGCCATGCTGAAACATGTATGCCAAGCTAATCATGTCAGGAGAATGTCTTTATTTAAAGTTTCTTTAATTGTTTTGTAATATTTCCATGTGCTAAATAAACGACTGTGGGACTGAAGAAGCAAAGCAGGAAGCAAAGTAGGCTGCTTTGTGTCCAGTTGAGATTCACATGCTCTGTAAACAGTTTGAGTCCCCTCTTTCCCCCATTTAATGCTTATCTTAAGGATGTAATTAGCATTGATAATATGGTCCCATGTAGAGACTCCATGTTTGTTAAAGTGGTTTTAACATGCATCTCTATTTTCTGATGAAAAATTGATTCACTAATGCTGACTGACATCTGTCTAAAAATCAGAGGCTAAGTATGTCTGAATTTAAATTTCTGAGCATTAATCAAAAGATAATCAAGCAAAGAAACTAGCAGTGTCTACTTATAAATAATATAATAATTTTTAAATCATTATGCTTTTGAGGGGAAGACAATTAATATTTTTTCCCATTAAGTATTTTAAATAGTGTATTCTAGACATAAATGGCTAAAGTTGGCAGCAAATTTTTCCCATGAACCTTTCTGTGTAGTAAGAACATATTTTAAAGAAATCCTGAGATCTGCAAGTATACCTATCTGCATTAAAAAGAAAATACTGCATTTGTTTGGGCTAAAAATCTACCTAGCTTCAGATAGAAAAGTGGTTCATTCTCCTAAATATTAAATAATACTATTCTACTTCCTAGGTTTGTTTTTTACCCTGTTACCATTTAAGACAGTATGGAAAAGGTGATCACTATAGGCTTAACTTAAGCACATAGTAAATCCATGCATCTCTAAAGATGAGCATAAAAGGTTGAGGAATGGTAAGAAAATTTGTGGGTTTTTTTTCTTGTCACAAGGAAAAGAGATATAGCTAATAATCATTAAAATATTTTTATTACCTTAAGAAAACAGCTACATCAACCTGACTTTGTAAACTTTCAGAATGCATATGTTGTTTTACTCTATTTGCTGCATCTTCCTCAGAATGTATTGTTCATTGTGTGCTTATGTCCTATGTTACTACACTTGCTTATCCAGAATATTTATTACATATTAGTGTATAAAACAGACTTAACTTTAAAAAGCTAGGATTTTTAGAAATTAACTTTGGATTAACTATTTTTCCAACTACAATTCTATCTATCAATCCTTATAAGACATGACTGAAGTAAGTACTGACATACCATTGAGGAAATGTTACAGTAGAAGTATTATAACATGTTTAAGTAATGAATGCATATAAATATTTTGCAAGATTTACCAATCTGTAATTTCTATAATAAATATGTAAAAGAACTTGCATCTACTTCAGTAATTACTAATGTAATTGGTGGGAAAAAGTATTTAAGGGGTAGGCACATGCATAGAAGACAGCATCTGAGGTACAGCATAAATTTTAGTTTGAATAACCAGATCTACCCAAGTAAATAGACCAAACAGTATCTGGAAGGTTCCTCTTTCCAAGTACACTTATCAAAAACATATATAGACCATGAAAAGTAGCCCTCAAATCCTCTAACAGCAAAGTAGAGCACTGCAGACAAGAACACTAGGAATTCCCATACCGCACCTGCCTTTTTGCTGCCTGAATATGCAGCTATTTCTGTCCTCACTGCTTTTTAATATTTTCTTCCCTTTCGTTTCTGAAATGTTCCTTGCAGAAAGTTAGAGGGAGGAAAAAGCTTTTGTATGAGCATCAGGTTGCGATAAATGTGTGTATGTGAGAGAGTGTGTGTGCATACAAAGATGTATCAGGAAGGCCAGACTGGTCATCTTTCAGCATCTGTCTCCTACCTGAGGTCCACAACCTCAGCTACCACTCACTGAGCTTTAAAGGGAAAGGAGCAGCGAGCAGAGGTCATGCAGAATGTTTCCATTCTTATATTCAAATTACCAGTATTTAGAATAAAGCTTATTGTCTGATAGCAATATTCCCAGTTGCTCACTAGGCAAATAATTTTTACTTTCTCTCAAAAGGTATTGGTATCGGTATCGGTACCTCTGTGTATCAGTGAGTTCAGATGACTGCTCATCAGGACTTAAAAAGGATTCTGCATTTTTCCTCTGCATTTTCTAAAATATTGACCACATATTATGAAGTGGGGATTTCTGTTTTGTTGTCTTTTTTTTTTTTTTTTGTCTTTATACTCCCAGACCTCTTTTTATTTTCTGCCTTCTGCAAAATATAATAGCCACAAATCCTTGCAGGTTGTCTTTGAATTTATGCTTTATAAGAGCAGCCTTTTATATGAAAGATGTAAATATTTCTTTGCCAAATACATCAAAACCAAGTATTTTTCTTCCAACAATTAGAAACAATACCTATTTTTATCCTGCTGCTGAAAGATGCGCCTGGAAACTTTAATATAAACATAATGGATATGCTAAATACAGTGAAATAAGTGTGTCTAATACAGATTGAAAACAAGAGAAGAGCTGTCTTATTTCTCAACAGATTTAGGGATAAGCACATATACTTTATTTTTCTTCTATCTTTTATCTGTAGTCTAAATCATAGTTTAGATCATAGTCTGGTAGGCTAAAAGGAAAAAAATTATTTCTGTATAAATGTCCTACTAGGATTTTGGAATGCTGGTATGGAATGCAAAAGGGGCAAAAAAAACCCCTAAATTTTTTCGAATAGTTTGGGTGCTACAGTAGCGATTTTTTTTTTTTTTAATATTTGATCTTTCTTTGTAGCTGTATTTAGGCCCTGTTTTCATTTTTGTAAAGCACTAGGTTTTCCTTTTTTGTAAGCTGTTCTCCAATAGTGCATCTTAGTTTAATTCATTCTTAGCAAAAGAAACACCCAGGTTCAATCTGGAGACCTCCTTCCAACATAATTTAGCTAGACCTTTTCTTAGTAAAGGTTTTCTGGTTTTCATTTTCACTTCATATTCTCAAATAAAAGATCCTTTGTTGTCTACCATTTGATTGGACTTAATGAAAAACACTCCATTTTAACTTAACAGTATTTCCCTTTGAATTTATTATATTTAAGAACACTGTCAAAAATCAAGCATTTAATCTCAGGTTTTTATACTTAAAATTATATTACTATCATATGGTTCAATGAGGTGATGTAGAAAATATATTGAATAGATTTCAAAAAGAAAAGTGAAAAACTAGCCTCATTTTAATATGAAACTAAATACTATGGCTAATGTGCAGATTGGGTATGGTAGTTGACTTTAAAGACTAACATGTGACAGGGTGCCAACAGCTGAATTGTGCAGTATTGACTAAATGAGGTTCACTGATTTGTATTGAGGCTAATATCTTCTTTAAACAATTCCGTGTAAATTGTGCGTATAAAGTCATTGGAAGCTATTTCTCAGGACAGCCTCGCTGGCTAGCTACCTGCTGGAGTGAGGAAGATAATCAATAGAAAGAAATAGAGCTGAGCATGAGACTAGGAAGCTTCAGAGCAGTTAGTGCTGATAAAAGTAGATGATGTCAATATTTGGGAATAACACAACTCTAGGATAACAGACAAAAGAGAAGTGCATATGTTGTAGAGTGTTCAAACAGGGGCAAAATTAATGCATAAGTGGCAGATGTTGCCCCAGGCTGCAAAAAGACATGATTTATTCCAGGTATTGTTAAATTCCTAGCGATACGCCACTGCTCAATATAGTATATTAAAATTATATCTAGCAATAAGAGAGCCAGAATACCTTTTACATGAGTCAAAATTCTCAGATATAAAGAAGCTGATGCACTCTGTTGACACAGAGCATTTTCTACAGGTTTCCTTGACCTCGTAAGGAAGATCCTGTGTCAGAAAAGAATCCTTCAAAAGCAGTGCTCAGTGCTCTCATTAAATTAATATTTAGAACTAATACTTAAAAAGTAACAAACCAAAATGTAATGGCAGAGTTTACCAGGAATCAATTCTTTGCTTGTAAAGATGTTGACATCCTTGAGTCCACCCTCTTCCCCCTCCTTTTTTTTTTTCTTTTCTGTTTAAGGATTATTGAAACAAAAAATTCCCAATGCTCATTCAAATTTATTATAATATGGTGAATGTTTTTAGCCATGGTGTCTTTATTGGTAGTGAACTATTGGTATATTTTTGCTAATTTAATAGTAGAAATCAGTTTTCCTCTTGCTGTCAGGCGATGAATTTTTGTTCTTCTATGCTGATCTCTCTGTTGATGTATTATGACATAGTCTGTCAACATGAACAGATACGTGAAAGGGAGATTGGGTGACTGAGACATGCAACCTGAATGTGGCTTCTCTTCAATTTTAAGTGTATTATCATGTTTGGATACAGTCAGTAGAAATGTATGATTTTTTTTTTCCCCTCTAAAGACAGCTATTATTTTGATGTAATTTAAGCAAAAGCAAAACAGGTGGACTATGACAAGGTCCTAAAAGCAGAATGAATGAGGTTACTCCAAAACATATGTATGTGAGCTTAAAAAACTTTCACTTCTAAGTTATAGCCCTTTTAAACTAGTATTTGCAAAACACAGAAGTTTTTGTGTAAGAAGAACCAATCCAGACTTACCAGATTATTAAATATTGCTATCTTTTCTTAAAAAAAAATCAAATAATTCCACAATCTTTACATGGTTTTGTTGTCACAGATGTTTTTATTGTTTGGTGTTAGATATCTGGATTACATCAAGTAGGTGATTACTATGTCAGCTAAAAAGGTCAAGTTCCATACTTTTTATTTCAAACCATCATAAAGAAACCTTTCTATAACGACACACTTGTCTTTACTGTAGATCTCTCTACTCATTTTAAAAGAAAGCTTCTATCTGACACATTGCTTAACATGAGAGAATTTAATATTTTGATAGTTAATAAAGTGTCAATATTCATGCTTAAGAGAAATACCTGTGTACAGAAATAATAATTTTTTTCAAAGCAAATTTCTTATTAAAATATCAGATTTTATCACTAAATATACAATTTATTGCAATAAAAGTTGTTATTATTAGATGTGCCATTAAAACCTTCTTTGGCTTTTTTTTTCAGGCTGGTATTCTTTAGTTGTCAGACATGGCATCATTCCATCCTAAAATTACAAGAATTCATAACGTTACTGTTTAATACTTAACTCTAAAGAAATCTTCATTTCAAATAAGCATGCATTTTGATTTGGGACATAGTCAAAAATCTTTAAAGATATATACATCAACTAATTTGTTAATCTTGTGCCACTTTTAGCATTTGTCACACATATAGACCAGGAAATTGGCTCCATCTCATTCTAGCTCTGTGTTGAATTAAAAACCTCTACTGCAAAGAAGAGCATGATGTGGGGAAAGAATAAATTTAGTTCTTTCCTTAGTAATGCACATATATTTCCATACATTTCACATCCTAAGGGAGCCTGTGAACGCATTCAATAAATACAAAACTGTAATTCCAGGAAAAGAGAATTTTTATATTATAAATTTCACATAGTACTTTGTTCTAAAAAGATCTGAAATTACAAATGTCATTATGTTTTTATTCTTTTACAAAACACAGGATACAGAAGAAAAGGGAAGCCATTGAATTTTAGGGTTATCGGTATTTCTGAGGGCATTAGGTGACTTAGAACAAAAAATATATATTCTACAATGGGACTTGTAAATTAAGAAAATTTAGCTGTGTCCAGCCCAACTAGTCCTACCTTACATACACTGAAATCAAAATCATGTATGTAAGCATTTATATCAAACCATTGCCTATCTTCACCTTATATATTAAGGTCAGCGAAAAGAGCAGTTTATGGATAAAGGGCAATAATAAAGAGGTAGCCTTTAAACATGATTAGTTGGTGTCTATTAAAGATGTGTTAAAATGAAATATATACTGCAGGTGAAGGAAATTACTAACTCCTTCTAGGATGATGGACTTGCTATATGTGTATTTCACTATACCTTTAAAATATTTGTGAATTTGACTGCATTCTGAGGAGACAGAGCAATGTGGTAGATTTATGAGGGTCTGAAGGAAACAGGGCTAGGAAAGATTATGGCATACTTGTTTAGAAAAACTGAGAACTGAAGGTTCCTGATTTACACTGACATATATCTAGATGAAACTACAGTTTGCAAATTGCCTAGAGGAGTTATCTTTTATTAAGTGTTTGATGGGTACAGAAATGCACATGTCTACTCTGTAACAGTCTAGGAATATCGATGCAATATTTGCAAATACAGTTTTAACGTTCTTAGATTTTCTTAAATATTTTCATTTTTATGGTCACCTCACCCAACCCTGTGCTGAGCGCCCATGCCTACCTAACAAGCCATATGGTTAGAGTTTTGTTGCATTATTTTGAATTCTTGGGATAGCATTGTGCTGAAATGTTCTTTGCACTGCAGGACTAGGAGAGATGAAACCACAGCTTAGGCAGTTTTTACCTTTTTCGACAGCTTACCAACATATTTGACACTTTCTGCATCTTAACATATAAAAAAAGGTGTTAAAATTCCCAACGTTCACAATTAATGCATTTCCAAAGGCTTTCAAGTGTGCTACTACATTGTGATGCCATTACATATGTTTTGTTTGAAATTAGACAAGGAATAACATACAAAGCATGCAGTTTTACCAAGCACTGTAAGATTTCTTGCAGAGAAAGTCTGAAAGATTGGTAAGTTTTCTACTCAGATCAACTTTCCTTGTTTTATTCTGACTTCTACAAGGTAGATGGCTTGTCCAGGGGGAGGTGGCGGGCAGGTTGGCTTTGCACTATAATTTTTGGTGCCTTAACTTACTCTTTCTTGAGGAGGTGTTACTTTTTCATCTTATTTTAAATCATTATTATCATAGTGAAAATCTGTATCAGTCACTACAATCCTACTTCCATAATTCATATTTTATTAATGCAATTAAAATTTCTATTTATCGATGCTTCAGCAACAAAATGATGAATTTAATATCAATTTAACAATGGATGATGTTATGCATTCTAGTTCTGTCAGCATATTTTCAAGCCAGGTGAATGCATTATACAAATATTAGGCAATATTTTACATAATAATCCTCCTATTAAATGGGAGGTTTTGTCAGGCTTGTATGTGCAGTTTATATATATACATATAAAATTTTTTTCCACAAAGATGTGGAAACAGGGTTAAAATATTTTAAAGATTTCACAGGCTTCTAGTAATGACATAATAAGCACTGTCTGTTAGTGTAAGCCTTTGATCAGCAACAGAGAAAACAAAGTTTACAATCAGACAACTATTTATACTTTCATTATGAATATATGTTCAGTGCATTGATAACTTTAACAAAATCTTTCTGTGTCATAGCATTATATGAAGAGCTGTACACTTGTGGTAAGCAACAAGCACTCACCTATTTTCATCAGTAACTTGCACAGTTTTCTTAAATCATTAACTTATCAGATCTGGGCAGGGATGTCTGGATCTTTCTGGATGTTTGGATAGTGCCTAGCATAATATGTGTACTGGAATATAAGGAAATAATTGGCACTTGTTAGTTATAAGCAGCACTTGTTAGCATAGGCTTTCTAGCATGCCAACAAGCAATTAACCTCAGCATCAGTCAATCACCTTTTCCTAGTTAACTCACATTACGCTTTGAGGACAGCTGCCATCTTCTTGTGGAAAAATACATGTAACTATGCCCCTGACTGTCATGCGAGTTTTAGACCAGTGTAACTTTATTCTATCCAAAAGAGTTAGAGCTTTCTAAATAGTGGGGTAATCAAGAAAATTATTTTTCTTCCATGACTAAATTAGGAGTAAGTGCACCTAATTCATTGGAGCTGCATCTGTTTAAAACGGTGGCACTGAAATTGGAATCAATCTTTTCTTTCCCTACCTAAGAGGTGAAAAGTGTGGTACTGTACATAAGTCAATCAATGCAATGATGTTGCTTAGCAATGTAAATGCAAAAGAGTAGATTGCTGATGCCAAGAAATTTGCACCCACATATTGCACCTGTCAGTGAAAGGGAGGTTGCATTGCAACTGCACTGCAGTGTGGAATTAATGCCCTAATTAGAGCTTTCTTCATCTCTATTAGGTATGCCTGACAAGACAATATGGTGAGGTTATTTATCAGCTCATCATTGCTATGGGTGGCAGGAGTAACTGGTTTTGTTCTTTTTTTGCTCTTTTTGTTTGGTTAGGTGGGTTTTTTAAGACATAGCAAATACTTTATTTCTGATAGGAAGAGATGACCAGAAGAGAGTTTATGTGTGTTATTTGTGTAGAAGAGATAGGTTGACAGTGGGTTAATAAAACTGTTTTTTCCCATTTCCCTACATGTAAGAGTGATTTTCTTGGAAGAAAGGTATGGGAGAACTGAACTGTGATTTAAAGCACATCATTTTATTTCAATAGCAGGAAGCAACTTCCATAAATGACAACTTTTTTTCTTTTGATAACTCCAGTGAAATACAGAGATGACACCTGTATGAAGCATTATTTTTAGAAAGAGGGACTGGGACACTTCTTTTCCCTTGACTATCAAAATGACATATAAGTATCTTTTCTTTTACTTTTTCTGTGAGTTTTGTGACTTGTGCCTTGGTGTGTGACTGCAATGTGCATTTTTTGTTGACAGATGTGAATAAGGTATAGAGAGTATTAAATAAAAGTGTGCCTGGTCCAAATAGGCATCCATATGCAGCACAGCTTAAGGGAAAACAAAATGAAAAACCCAAACAAAAATCCCCAACCAATCACAAAAACTCCCCCCAAAAAACCAAACCAACCAACCAATCAACCAACCACACACAGGGAAAAAAAAATTTAAAAAAGAAAGAAAAAAAAGAAAGAAAAAAAAGGAAAAAAAAAAAAAAGTACAGTCACTGTAAACTTATTTCTTCCTGGTCAGTACATTAGGAAATAAACTGAACAACATGGAGTACTTTTCCAGTGAGTGATGCAAACAAAAGAAGGAGAAAGTTGAGGCTGGTAGGGTATTTTAACACTGTTCTTAAGAGTTTTACATATTCATATCTGAATAAATCTTTCAATTGTGAATTGCTGTCTATCCAGCTCAGGTAAGAAAACCATAGAATAGGAGTTTCTTTTTTGTTTTACAGAAGTTTAATTATTATTGCTTAACATTTTCCATGTTTTGCTGACAGAAATTCTTCAGGGAATGTTTAAAGAATGGACTTTTTAGTGGATTTCTGTGGGGTATTCTTTTCAAATAGTCACTGTGGAAATCATCCTGAGGCATATTTGGATCTTAAGTCACTTTACACTGTATTAAGTCACCCTGTACAGTTCCTACCAGTAGCTGGGAATTACCTTAGTGATGTTAGTCACTTTTCAAATATAAAATAATCTATTGGTGGAACAGTCCTATGATAGTAAAATATAACTAGGTTTAACTTGATTTGTGATAATATGTTTTCTTCTAACTGTATCTTTGGTAGCTATAAGTACATTTTTCATCTAGCCCTAAGCTTCTGATCACTTTTTTCGGTACCAGAATTTACATTCCCAGATCAATCCCTATCCTCTTTGCTGAGTTACCTAATTAAACTGGTTGGGTACACTGTGGCTGAGTTGAGTAAGGAACTGGCTCCACAAGCAGCTTCACTGGCAGCTCTGAAGGAGCAGTAACCTCCATCTGGGGTGTGAGATTTAGCTTGAGCAGACTGAAATTGCTTCCTTTGGTAGTTGGCACTGTTATGGTCAGAAAGCACAGTCAGGTTATACTTGCACAAAGTACTAACTCATGCCAATGCAGAAGTACAAGATACTGATGAATCATGATACAACTTTTTCTTTTTTAAATGTCATGTAAACTTCATGGTACAACTGTGGTAGAATAAGAAGCTATATGAAGCTGTTTTTTGGGTGTAACTGTTATATGCCTTAGGAAAGCAAAATGTCTTGGACAATATTTCTGTTTAAACTATTAAGCACGCCACTGGAAAAGTTCTTAAAAGGAAACTGGATTAGTTGGATTAAAATAATTTTTAGTGTTCTGATAATTATGTAAGAACATGAAGAAATGTGAGAGGAAGTAGAGTGGAAGAGGAAGTAATGTGAGGCAGAAGGAAGTGTCCTCACTGGTAAAAATGAGGCGAGAAAATATTATATTTTGGTATAAAACATATTTCCTGGTAGTAATTTTGCTGAAATCAGCATTATGAAGCAGACCTTTGATGATAATTAGTTATGTAAACTGACAATGCAAACTTGTAGTGTGTTGCAAGCCTGGCAAATTTGTTAACTTTGGGTTTTAAGACTAACTGGTGATTTTGCTCATATTTAAAATGATAGATGCAAAGAATAGGACAATTCTTTGTTTTGCCTCAATAACTTTCTATTGCCTTTTTGCCTAGTGAATTAGGGAATTGTTTTGGCCATTTAATCCATATCTTCTTTATGTTTATGTAATGCAAGACAGTTTTGGCTCTTGGTTATTAAGACCAGCCATAAAAATCCATTTTAAATGGTGACTTAAGAAATGTATCCTTGTCAATAAACATGAATTTGTAGCCTCCGTCATCTTTGATGATTAAAATATATGGTTGCATAACGTAAAATGGTATTAATTATTCAGTCTAAGTGCTCTATTCTGGTACTTTTTTGTACTTACACACACATTTTCTTTTCCCAGGTATCTTTTTAGTGCTGAAATGGACACACTAATTGTGAACCATGTGGTAAAGAGCTCCTTCTAAAATACGCAGTAACATATTTACTGGCATTTAACAGGCTGTGTACTTTAAAACCTCTCCTGCCTGTAATCATGTGAACAAACCTTGCAAGTCCTACTGCCAGCTCGAGATCCTGCACAGCACTTAACAGCAGCCCTGAAACAGCCCCTGCCACCAGGCAAGGCACAGAAAGGAGATGGTGACCTGCAACGGGATGAGACACCTCGCTAACCAGGATTTGCTCACGGTTATGCTTCTGGCAACTAACATTTCCATTTTACTCAAAGCTTCTACATCTGTGTCATCAGACAAAGCCCCATGAGTGGTGGCAGAGCAAACTGTAGCCTTCATTTTCAAGTTCGAAGAGAAAAAATTATTTACATGTCTAAATCCCAGAACCGGCTGTTCAGAGGTCACTCTTTGTTGCCCACTGCTATAAACCATGAAGGTTTCTGAAAGCTCTAAAAGAAATGGGACATAGTCTGGGGCAGAAAAATGTTATTGTCTTAAATTTATTTAAATGCTATTTCATTGTTTTATATGATTTTTGTCCTACCAGAGGAACATGAAGGATGGGATGTTTCTGTCATTGCTTACAATGAATGACTACTTAAAGTGACTGTTAGAGCCTGCAAGACAAATCTTTGACCCTTCTTAAGTTTGTTTTAAAATGAAAGAAATTATCTTTTATTAATTAGGACTTCAGACTACTATTTTTTATGGAAAATTATTGATTCATGCAATGACTTTTACTGTTTTATCGTCTTTCCAACCCAGAGTTTATATATCCCTTTGGTTACAAATTTAGGTAAATGTTTAAACTATGTGTTTTAATGTTGAACTGTCTTTTCCTTTCCTGTTTTAGACATATTTTCCTGAATCAAACCCTTGAATTTAGTGACAATTAGTACAATTTCCAGACACATCAGTAAGAGTTTCTGTACCAAGTGTGGGAATGTAGATGTTAAGGGGAAGCACAAGTAATGATTTTTTTTTTTTTTTTCCCATTCACAAAGGAAGCACTAAGACATGAAGGTTATTCAACAGAAAGGAATATATTCAGCCTGGAAAGTTATTATTTTTCCAAACTGCAAGAGGATCTCTGAAATAATAAAAATAATATTTAAAAAACCCTCCAAAAATTGTCTGATCTTCTTAAAAAAATAATTGGAAACACAAAAAGGCATTTCATAGCGAAGAAAATCTTCAAGCAGGGAAAAAAAAAATTTATTTGACAGTCCTTAGGGTAGCTTGAAAGAATCATCCAGGGCCTGTTCTTTGCTGTTACTTCAGAATTGTGTTGGGCATTTAATCGTAGTTGCCTTATCTGCAAATAGATGATAATGCCCCTTTCTGTCTGGTGTTGTGTGGTCTCTAGAAATTTCACAATGAAAAACAAAAAATGTTTCACAGTGTATTTAAAATTTCCTGTTGGAGCTCATGATTTTAAAATAAAAGTTTGGACTACACATCCTGGAAGGGATGTCTCTCTAAGGCAGTGTAGGAAAAGTTTCAGCGGGCTGGTTTTGGCTTTGATTTTTTTTTGTTTGTTTTGTTTTGTTTTGTTTTTTTTTGTTTAATGGACTGATTTTTGGTATCATCTCCGGAAATGCAGGGCTCTGGAGACTGATAGAAAGGAGTGTTGCTGTAAATAAAAAAGCCTTCTTTAGGAGATTCCATCACCATCAGAATCCTGTCATCCTCACAAAAACTCGGAATTAATATGGCCCATGTCTTGTATTTCATCTACTGAACTTTCAGCCACATTTTGTCTGGCTAACATCTTAAATACTGGCTTCCCCTTTAGATAAGCAGGCTGATTTCATTACTATTTCTTGACAGAAGAAGATAAAAAAAAATACTTCTGAATCTCCTGTAGAGAAACAGATCTGTTGCTATATGTTTGTACGTATTTTATTATACAGGAAAGGAGATTAGCAGGAAATTAGCAGAACCTGTAGAAAACCTATGTAAATGCAAAATACAACAAGCAAACAACCTCTCCACAGTTTATTCTGGCAGTACTAATCACATGTATTCTGACAATGGGCGAGGAGAGTGCTTAGGGTGATGTTTCCTGACCCATGCTCCACGTTGCCAGCCTTTAGCTCTGCTCAAGTGGGGCTGGTTGTCACCACAGAGATATGCAATGGGACTGTGAAGAAGATTTCTCCTCTGGCATATCCTACACCTTGACCCTGAGAGAAGCTTTGTGCTCATTCAAACAGTCTTGAAATGTGTTCTGGCCTGGAACAAGGGCTCAAGTTTATAAGGCTAGAGTCATAAAAAGCCCCATAATTTGATTCCTGTTTGAAACTTTCAGCATTTGGGGTAGGAAAGGCAATTTACAAATCAGATACAGAATTAGGATGTTTTATTATATCAAAAGTAGGAATGCAACATTTTTCTCTTCAGATTATCAGTGAAGTGACAGGTGTCTGTTACCTGCAGTTTTGCCCGTGGTAGATGCCAGCTCACAGCTGCAGCACAGGTGTATGAAATGCTTGTCATATATCACTGACATGCTCACCAGATGCCACCAAATGTATCAGGCTCTACTATAAAAGAAGAAACCATAACTACTATATGATAAAAATGGATATGTTATAATTGTTGGTAAATGAAAGACTAAAATAGACATTAACCTTTGGCAACAATTGCTATCTGTCTTTAATTAAATCCAGAGTGATTTAAATAAATAGAAGCATCTTTCAGGCTTATGTTTTAATTGTGAAAATGACTAATTTGTGTGTGTTGGTATTTCTAGTTACTTTAACTGCAGTACTTGTGTAAGTTCAAGGAGCAGAATTTCATTCCATCTGGTGATTATTTACTTTCATTAATCATAGAATTTAAGAAATAATGAATGAAAACATAGAATTAGAAAAAAGATTAATGAAAACTTGATAGAACATCACAGAGAAATTTAGGTGACTAAATGTGTCCATATGGAACCTGAAAATTTCAACACACTGTAAAAAAGTAATAGAGAAAAGAGTCAGGGAGCTACAAATGCTGTGATTGCCTCAAGAAGCCTATTTTTCCTACTATTTTACTGGTTTATATATTAAGAATAGATGTATAAAAACTGCTTTTGAAGATGTTTACATTTTTTCTTAAATTCATGTATTCTGTGTACTACTGAGATAGAAGCTATTTACTTTCACTCTACTGTGAATCTCTAACCCAAGATAAATACACAAGGAGACCTAGGATGTTAATTTAGGGAACAAAAAATATTTCAAATTGCTCATATTTGGCCTGTCAGTAAAGCATTTTCAGACCTAAAGAGATGTGTGACTAACCTGAGAACAAGGTATGTTAATTAATTTACAGGTTGGACACTTTTCAAATCATCAGTCCTATCATTCTGATATCCCTAAAACCCACTAGGTTGACTTGCAGACCATTACTCTCTAGCAGAAAATTACTCAGAAGCCTCACTAGATCAAAAACAAGCCAACAAGTGTACTTCTCTACAGTGTGACATGACCACCCTGTCTCCTGTCTCAAACATGAAAGACATTTTATATTAATAATTGATAATAATTATTTTGTAATTAATTAACATCTAATTTAATAAACAAAAAGTATTACTAATTTGGTATTCATCTAATATATTGAAATCCAGAATTATGAATGCTGGCAAAATGTATCAGATTGCATCACAAAAAAGTGATTTTGCATATCGTCACAGATGTTCAGACCATGCAAACAACAGGTTGCAATGCTATACTTTTAAAATTCCAGTGGTACAAGAAAGTGCACATGTGCACAGCAGATCACTGATTATTGCAGCAAAGGCAGTCTCTGCTTCTGCTATATATTTTCCCAACTGATATGCTCTTTCTTTTTTTTTTTTTTTTTTGAGGTTGTCATATGGTATAACACTTTTACTAGTTGACTCCTCCCACTTTTCTTCAAACCACATCCTGATTTTTGGCCTCAGAAACTCAACATATGCACAACTTGCAGAACAACACATGATATTGTTTCTGTATAACATCATACCAGCTGGGATATAAATTCTTACAGACAATTTTATGTGAATGAAAAATACCTACATTAAGACATTTTCCATAGTTATGCAATACATACCACAGTAGAGCATATGGTTTAGAGTCAGAGATCCTCACTTAGAATTATAAAAAAAGTTTCAAGTCAGGCTACAGATCTTCAGACAATGTAATTTTGAATAGATCATTCTAATTTATCTCTATTTTATTTCTTATTTCTTGTATTCTGTTTTGGATTTCTGAAATCCAACCTCAGCTACTTTATGGGCATGTTTAAGACATTTAAGTTTTATCCATTTCATTTATTTGGTATCAAGTCCAATAAAATTATTATTTGACTAAGGAATGGGTAATTTATGATGAAATATTAACTTCTACCATGATTTGAAGATATGCCAATAGGCGTGATTCATCATTTTTGGGCAATATATTTCATGTTCATTTTCATTAGTAGAAAATGATTTTGTTTCTGATTTTTCAGTGTTCAGCTTATTTATTTATTTATTTGGGATGATGGTGGGAGTGGTGGGTGGTTGTTACATTATCCTTCAGGATAAAGAATCTGCATGTGAGGGTTTTCTCTGATGATCTATAAACTTTAACCAAGTCACACTCAGCCCTACTTTTTGATAATCAAAGACATTGAGTTTATTCTTTCACAGCAAATAATTTTCTTCTGCACTCAAATTAATTTAAAATGCAATTTTGTGAAGTCTCCGTTTTTTTCTCCACCATTCTTATTAAAATATGGACAACAGATCTGTGGGAATTATTCCAACAATTGCATCAGGATTCAAGGATTACATTCTCTGTTCATGCAGCTTCATGGTGGGAGCTCACGGTGAGTTGCTGGTCCATGGCCTATAAATCCTTGTAGAGCTGAGGCATTCCAAGCCACTGTACCCCATTTTTGGGGGGTGAAATCCATTTGTATAATGTTTAACTGTGCATTCATCTCTCCTAAAATGCTCATTTCTTGTTATGGGTCTAGCTTATAAAGAGATCTTCTCTTCCTTGGTCTCATGATTATATACTCACCGAGTACATAATCTTTCTGTCATCCTCAGATCCTCAGCGTGGTAATTTGTATTTGCACCTCTGGATCACTGCTGGGAATACTGAATAGCGCTGGGCCTAGTACAGATGCCTGCTGGATACAATTATTAGCAATTTAATATTAATTTTCTTTTTAATCTTTTGATGATCTGCTGGCCAGTTCTTGATTGAAATTGTGTACATTGATGCGATGTAGCAGATCTTTTATTTTCTTAACAAACAGCATTTACAAACTTTTATTATGCATTTATTGATTAAGCAAAGAAAAGAAAAGCATCCCGTGGACAGGTGAAAAAAATCTGTTGACCACATAGCAGAGAAAACAGGATTAATATTCTTCAATTTTCTCTGCACATGTAACTTCATTTCAAAACATTTCATTTATAAATGATACTGTTCATCTTTCAGAACTGGAGGGATTCTGACTTGCCTGACATATCTATCTAAAAATGTGCAAGGGCTTTCTGAATTTATTGAAACTGCCTCTGAGAAGCTTACAGAACTGATGCAAGACACTGCTGCATGCATTTTCTTTAGCTGTATTTAAGATATTTTGCTAACAGTTTATCTCTCAGATTGGATAACGTATGCTTTATAATTTGCCACAAACCCCAAATTAATAACATTTAATAAATACTCTTAACTGATTCTTAATCCACTTTTTGGCAGACATACCTAGTTTTCATTTCTGTCTGTAAAAGTGACAGCACTGCATCTATTATGTTGACAAATAGAGGTACATCCAGAACCCTTCCAAAACTTTAGTATTGTCTGTCCCGGGTTAATGATAAGACTCTCTCTCCTCCGAGAGCGAAGGGCCCCGACACCCCCTCCCCCACCCACAACAGAACCTCTCAGATGAAAGTGAAGAAAAAACTATTTATTTAACAAAACCGCAGGTGCCCTCAAGGCACAGGGGAAGGGGAAAAACAAGGTGAAAGGCAGTTATTCAACCTGATAAAAAGTCCTTTTCTCGACGCAGTCCCTCTCCTCCTCGCCCCCGGGGGGGTGGGTGGGGTTGTGTTTGGTTGGGTTGGGTGGGGTGGGGGGGTGGGGGGTGGGGGGGTTGGTGGGTTTGGGGGTGGGGGGTTGGGGTGTTTTGGTTTTTGGGTGGGTGGTTGGGGGTTTTTTTTTTTTTGGGTTGGTGGGGTGGTTTTTTTGTTGTATAGCTTCCCTCCTACTCACCCCCCAATATTTAAGGTTAATGTGCCTGAAAGGTGTTTGCATTTTTCCAAGTAAAGAAAAAGGAGTGAGTGAACTTCAAAATGAGTCAACTAATTTAAAATGTCTCCCTTTCTTCCTTTGGACTCTTCCTTCCAGAAGAAAGTTCTGGTGAAATTTATTAGAAAGAAATTTCCAAGCGTTTTATTCTTTTCTAAGCAAATCTAAAGCTTTTGGATTTATTGGACTTTTCTGTCTTTGTGTAAGTTGAATATCACAGCTAATAGCACAGCAATAATTACATGTCATTCACTTTATCCTCTTTGTGCACTGCCAATCTGCAAAGGTGTCTCATTTCACACATCATTTGTGACGTCCTCTTCTAACACCACATATTTTGGGGAATAACTGGTGAATGTAGTCATTAATCTCCATTTTGAGATGTCTAGTTCCAGACTCTGGACCCAATTCTGTAATTACTCTAAGCACAGAGTTCTTGGTGAAGTCAATGGGCCAACAAGACTATGCACAGATCCCAAGAGAAAGAGTATAGGTAACTAAAGTAAAGTGTAGGACTGCAGGATTTCCCAGTCCTTCAGCAGGGCTGCAGTGGCCACAGGAAGTGTAGGAAAGAGGGTTTGCCTATTTGTTTGCAATTAGTGACCCACATGGTCACTGCAACAGGTGGGAATTGGGGTTGATGGGATACTCTGGACAGTCTGCCCACATTGTGGAGAGAAAGCAAGCTATTTTGATGGTCCTATTCCATTCAAGGCAGCTTGTACAAAGGAACACTGTTAATTCCTACTGAGGCAAAGCAGCCACAATTCAACAGTGATCCAGACCTGACTTCAACACAGAGACAGCTTGTGAAATTGAAAAACAGGAACAAAACAAAAAGTACTCTATGTGTCTGAGAAATCTTATCAACCCTGGCAGAGATATTTATTGCTCACTGATGACTGAGAATCTCGTCTTGTTCAGGGACTAGTCGTGAGTTACTAATGGAGCAAAAATGTGGGGTGAGCAAAGAATGACAGTCTATGGCTGATTACTCTGATGTCATGCTTTAGGAAACGCAGCCAGAAATGTGCAACTCATTCTGCTTCAGAATCAAAGGCACCTAATTACAATCTCATTTTGTTAAAACACAGTGCTAATGACTTGCTTGTGCAGTAGCTGGATTCCATATCAACTGCCATATAAGATAGATTTTTCCATTTTAACAATCCCAGTTATGGTATTTGACTGCCTGTGCATAAACATTCACCAGTTGCTGCTGTGTGTCACTGGAGAGGAGGGATGCAGCAGTTTCCACTAAGCAGTGAAAGTGAAAGAAGTAGATAAACCTTCTGCTAAGATGTCCTCACTTTAGAAGAGCTGTTTGGGGTAACTTATAAAAAATGGTCTCTTAAAAATCCAGCTGTGTTTGCTCAGGTCAGATTATTCTGTGGTGCATCAACAAAGATTAAAACACATTCTCTCTTGTAAACTCCTCCTCCTTTTATTTTTTGTAATTTTTTTTTTTTTGCTGGCACTGAGCTATTTGTATCTTTGAATTCTTTTTCTACTCAGGTTGCTTCTGTATATTTCCTACAAGTTATGCACCATCTTCCAAAACTTGACTATGAGATATATATATACACATTTTCTGGGCTCCTGCTACTTGCAAAACCTTACATTTGCTAAGGGTTGCTTCTATTATCTTCCAAGCATTCTTCTGAGAGCAAATGCATTGTTAAATATGAAGGGTACTTTGTTTTGCTCCCTACATATTCCATTACTTCAACAGATCCTGAATTAAGCATGTGCATGGATAATATGCATTGACATTTGCTATTATTTGATCTTATTCTGTGAAATCCTCTTCAACAAATTGTGCACATTTTAATCTGTTAATTATAGCAAAGTTTGTTCTATTAAATATTTATCTGAAAGGAATTCTCTGAAAATACAGAAATAAAGATGGATTTCTAAGTAGCTATGGGGTTTTGGCACACAATAAGGACAAACTTTATACCAAGCTACATTTTTCACATGGCATTAAATGGCTCTAGATTTTGATAAGTTTGGTTTCCTCCTATATGTCTGATGCAATCTATTACATGTGTAATTGCATTTCTGAGTATGTTCTTTCTTCAAATGTGAATTGCATTAATTCTTTCACTGTGGTTGGTACTGTGACAGTGCCCATCCCTCTAAATCTATGTAACTGGTATTTTCTCCAGGTTCATAGTTCTTGTCTCCCCAGGTCTCTGTCACTTGTTTTCAGTAACCTTTCATATGAAGTAGTGTTACTCTAAGCTGTTGTGCCAAAAATCAGATAGGATCTCAAGAAAACAATTTGTGTTTCACGCAACTCACACTCGGGGTATTCAGAGGAGAAAAAGGTCTGTAATTATTGCTTTTAAGTAGCATGGAGGACAGCCAGAGTTGAAATAGGAGCCTTCCCAAGTATGCATCCTGAAGAAGCAAAAGGGGCAATAATAAAACCAAATTTCCCCCTGTAAAGAGAAACCTTTTTGGAAGGATGAACTCATTAGCTACGTGCTGAAGGCCAAATCATTTTCTATTTCCTTCTCATTACTTCCAGGCCATGACCATGTTCTAACTATATTCCAGATCAGAACACTACCTGGGAATATTAGTAAGCTGAAAAAGAAACCAATAAAACAGTTATGATCCCAATGTTAGTATGAAATTCAGGACCATGGTCTTTTAACTGCATCAGTAAAAAGTTATGTCAGTTGTAATTTTTGCTTCTTGGAGATGCCCAGCATTCAACGAGCTCTCCACAAATTCACATTCAGTTCTGGTGAATTAAAAAAATCAGGAAAAGGCTCTGATGAGCTCAGTTTCTATGGGTTGCTTGGGGGAGAGAATCAAGAAGCCAGCCCACTCTCCAGTCTCTGGTAAGTCCTGATCTGGGTGCAGGTTTACTCACATGATTTGGCAGCAGTCACTAAGTTGTTTGCCAGCTGTGTGTATTTAGGGTATCAGGTATCATTGCTGTCTCTGCCTTTCCCAGCTGTCCAAAAGAGAGTCTGCTGGTGACTAGACAGCAGAGGAATTCCCTAGCCTCCGTCCTCAGGAGCAGGGCACAGAGCAAGGGCAAGCTTTAACAGATTGTTGCTCTTATTCCTCCCAATGTTGCAAATTAAAACAAGAATATGAAAAACCTATATGACTTCATCCTTCAGACCACAAATGAAGCTGAGTCAGCAAGTGGTGAAGAAAACTACATGTATTTATAGTGAACGAGCAATTATTTCTTTTTCATGAAATGTTTGTAGCTAATCAACTCAAGTAGCTGCCTATCTAATAAATACAAGCTGCATACAATCCTGCCAAAAAACTGCACTTGGATGGTATATTTGGCAATGCTGAACAACTCTCAAAGCATATTAGATGTTCATTGTTTGAGTCAATAGGCTGAGACCTGAGTAAGATTAAAAAGATATTTTCATCCTCATTTTGTACTACATGCTACTTTTATTCATAACCAAGTTTAGTTCTACTGATTTCTGTAGATGTAATGGTGGCAGGAACTGAATCCTAAGCTAAGCACTTAAGTATTTCTTTTCATATCCTAACTTTTTCAGATGTCCTAATTATGTTCCTAAGCATTTGTATTTAGTTTTTCCTTCCCTCCCTTTTTTAGGCATATCAAATGGATTCAGATTGAATTCATTCCAGTTTGAAATTCTCAGAAATCCAGAGACTACATTTATAAATTTAAGCAAAACTCTAAGCACATCCTCTGAGTATTTTTTGTTGTTTATTGGTATAATAATTGTCCATTTGAAATGCTTCACTGAAATGTCAGACTTCAATATGAATATATATTTTTACACTATTAAAACATAAATTATATATAATGTGCACATCACTACGATAAAGACGATGCTTTCAAAGGAGATTTTTAGGACACTATAATTTCAAAAGTAGATTTGCTGCCATTTGATATTGATTACTGATTTCTTACCTTGGAACACACACCACTTAAATTCTAAATGCTTTCGGTTTAATCACTTTATATTGCTCCATCCTCTCCTTCCTCCAGGATCTTTACAAAGTTGCAGGTAGCCAGACACAAAGGTTCAGTGAGCGAAGTCGGGAAGAGTAAATTCTATTGACATTAACTTCCCGTGAATTTCAGCACACAGGTTTATCCATTTAACTCCATTAAAATTAATGGGAATCATGTGACTCAAACCTCTGCATACTGAGCAGTTTCCTTAGACTGAAGAGTCTGCATTTAGTTTCTGAGTCCCTAAACAAATGATGGCGGCATAGTGACAATATATCACTCGAATGTCTCATTTATTTAGTATATTATAGAGCTCTGAGGAAACATCTGTAAAAGCAGCTTTAGCATCAGAAGTCAAAAATCCCAGGGAAAGTTTAATTTACAAATTTTGGTACGGTTTTCATAATGATAAAACAGACTACTGTACTTGCAATTTACTCTGTATCTATATAATTTCTAACTTAAATAGCCACAAGGAATGCAATAAATGAAACATTTTTCAAAACAATGGTTTAAGCTTTGTCTTTCTTTTTAATAATTTAGATTTATTTTAAATGATAGCCTATTACTAGACCATTAATATAAACATTATTTTAAAATGAGATTTCAAGGAAAGGTTGAATAAGCTACAGCAAGACTAGGCAGAAGCTGATGGGACAACTTTCAAAAAAATAATGCTATAAGCAATATATATGATGTTATGCCCAAGCAATTTGAAAACAAATGCTATCATTTACCTTTGAACTATATATATATTTTCCTATGTCAATATTTAGAAGCCCACTGACCTAATAGGCAGCTGTATTAGCACGAGGACAAGTGCAGATAATATAGTGGAATAAATGGATGTTCTTCTGAGTGTCTAAGTGGTAAACAGAGGCTCTCAAGATTTTCCAAATACTCTCTGAATTGGTAGAACATCCCAATTCCTTGCTTTCTTCCTCTCCCTTCTCTTTTCTCCTCCACTTCATGCCTGGTTGCCTTCTGCCTCTACACACAACTCACAGTTAACTCTTGTGAAGTTTTGAATTTCCTTACGTATCACTGATCTCCAAGAAAGCCCTCCAGTTGAATACTCTTCAGGAGAGCTAATTTTTTATCAGTCAGAAAAAGTAAGGGTCTGTATTTCTTAAATTTATGCTACAAGATGAAAAAGTTAATACATTTTTTTTCCAGTAAGGAATAAAAATTGGTGTGTTGATGTTTGGGAAATTTAAATTTAGTGACTTCCTTTTTGCTCCTACAACATGTCAATGAAGGTAAAGTAGATGATATGGATTAAGGTACACCAGTGCCAAGCCATGGACTGTCCTTGTAAGAAGTGTAACAAGTGGTGCATATGAACTATAATGGCCTGATAAGAATGTTTGCTCCCACACTGTTATTCAAGGCACTCAAAAGACCTTATAGTATTACCTACACAACTTCAGTCCATTCATGTGGCAAAAATAGGTAAGTAGGTAGATGAAAAGGGACAGGTTGACTGCCATTGTAACAACTTCCTCTGGATTTGATCCAAGTGGAATAGCAGAAAGAGAAGCAGTGTCGCCCCTCTCCCAGTAGTGCATAAGAACAATATTCCGTGTTTTATTGCAGGAAGTGAAAGCTATGGTATTCAACAGAAACTTCATCAGAAACTTCTGCACAATTAGATGCAATCTACATTAAATCAGAGCAGAGATGTGTCCTGGCCATTAAACCTGTTTCATAAAACAGCAGCTTTTTCTTAGTAGCCAAATTTTTTTTTCCTAATTTAATAGATCAACAATACAGACCTTGCTGAACCAACCTAATTTGTTTACTTTTGACTCAGGAAAAGCAATCCTTTCCTTACCATATCTGGCAATAGTTTTGGACTCTTTCATAGTTTAATGCACTGAATATGGGATCAATTGGTATGAACTTCCACTGTCTCCATCACTCCTATGAAATATAACCTTGGCTGTTTCAACTTCATCTTTGTTTCATCATTGCCATAAACAGCACACGTTGGTTTATTGTGCTGTTATATAATAAACAGTACATGTTGATTTATTAGCAGTGCTGAGAAGATATTTTCATAGTACTTTGACTAGAAAGCATATCAGAAATATCTTCTGTTATTGCTATTATTAATTTCAATGATATCTTTGTTGAGTGGGTTTTCTGCTTTGAGATGCAAATGCATAGATGAATGCACTTGACTCTGCTATTCTTGAAATTATCTGGAAATATGAAGGAGATGGTTTGGGTGGTTGATTTGTTAGATACCCTTTATCCTGATGTTTTTCTTCCTACTGATTCTCAGATCCTGTGCTATAGATTGGGATTAGCAATGATCAGAAAGGACATTGACAAGAGGTATTATTGCTGAAAGCAGAAACAGAGAGTTTACTCATCAGCTTGAGACACTTTTCAAAGAAATTGACTACCATCATCACTACAAAGTCATGCACAATCTCATTCATGTACCATAGAGAACAATTTTGAGTTTTGTACTAACATGCCTTGAATTTTTTTTGCAAAAACATATAGTTTCTTTTTAATCATCATATTTCTGAAAAAAATCAATATTAAAATGTCTCCTACAGTCTTCATGGTCATGGAAGCAAAATTAAAGCTTAGTTAAAAAGGAAGATATAATCATGGCTTTGAATCTCTAATATTTGGGCATTAGCCCCAAATGTTTACTAATTATGCCCTTAAGTAACACCTCAGGATCAGAGAAGCTAAATGGGGTAAAGAACGTGAAGAAAAACAACTATTCTTCTTTAAAAATTAAAATTGTTCATTCAATTAAAAAACCCTTAATAAAAATCCGTACTTGAGTTCAAGTTGCCCACGGGAAGGTCTAATTCATGCTGTCCATTAATGAAAGCTTTATATGACCATTAAGGAAAAACTGACAAGTTATCACAGCAACCTCAGTAATGCTTGTTAACATATGCAAGAAATAAAAGCTGGATACTTAAAATGTACCCTAGAACCTGGATACTTAAAATGTACCCTAAATTTTACTTTTATAAGGTCAAACTTAGTAAAATGTTACTAGGTTTAAAAGATCCATAATTTCAACTTTTGAGACAAATTTTTAAATACTGTGCTGAAATTTCTTTTTTTGCAGATGACAAGTGTACTGTTTGATTGAACGTGAACCAATGCTGCCAATAAGTTAGCCATTGCTGAATTCTCTTAGTATAGATACAATATTTTCTAAATTGGAATTTATAACAAGCATTTATACAACATAAATCAAATTAATGTCTAGGACTTGTTCTAGAACAAATAAAAACAAGTTCTATTTTTTAAAAAAGAAGTTTGTGAAAATTAATAATTTTGAGAACTTACATATTGTTTTCTGCATTTAAAACACTTCAGAGCTACAGTTATAAAGACAAAGCAAGCATCATAATTCCTATTTGGGAATGAAAATAATTCTGGGACACTAATTCATTTTTGAAGACACATTCATTTCAGATGCCTCTTTTTTTTTCTTGCTGAAAATTTGCCAGTAGACATTCTGAATGCATCCCACACCACTTAAAAAAACATATTTAAATATAACAGGATAGTATCAGAATGCAGGAAAAAATAAGATGTTTAAAATTTCAAATTCTATTCTGACCAGTCCATCACAACTA
Organism: Lichenostomus cassidix; assembly: GCF_008360975.1. NCBI lineage: Eukaryota > Metazoa > Chordata > Aves > Passeriformes > Meliphagidae > Lichenostomus > Lichenostomus cassidix. Next base: position 121,528,807 of record NC_139482.1, on the reverse strand, counting down.
TCTTCATATAAAACAAATCCAGTGGATTCATATAAAACATTTTCAATTTTGCTAGAAGACATTTGCAAAGGTTATGTAGGATGAAATGGTCTTGAGTGTTGCATGTTCTTAGACTCTGATAAAAAACTGTAGAACATAATTTATTATACAGTGTCAACAAATTAGCATAGCAGCTTAGAGCAATCACTGCAAAGCACTGAAAAGTAACAGACAATTTCTTTTTCAATTTATGACTTCACTTCAGCAATACAATTTATAAAATACTTATTAATTTTGGTTTTTTTTACACTATTGGTAACATGTCCATTGATTTCACATGGACACATCAAATCTCAACAAATATTACAAACTTCTCAAAGCAATTACTCCAACTAACAAAATTTTAAAATACATGACTGTCATCTTTAACTCAAAAAACTCTGAAGTGAGATTAGAGCTTCTGGTCACCATCACTAATACTTCTACTGCTTTTAAAGATGATGATATTATTTCTGTTAACACCCAGGATGTGAACATACTGAATGTCTGTCAATGTAGAACATAGACATCTCTGTCCATAGAATTGGGTGTACTGATAAAAATATGTGTGTGTTTGTGTATCTATTTTCATATTCCCCTCTCCCCTTATGTGAATTTTAGAGTTTCTTAAAATCTTCTTTCTTTATTGTTTTGCACCCCATTCTCTCTTCTGAGTGCTCTCTTTCATTTATGCTCTCTTTGTCAACTCACACCCCTGAAAAAATTCTCCCAACATCCCATTTTACACTTCAGATGCTTACTTCATTTTTTTGTTCCTGACATATTTTTTCTATGCTTCTTTTCTACTAAACTACGCCATCAGTTTATCTGTGAATACTGTCTGGTTTTTTTGGACATAGTCTTCCTCTTCTTTGCGAATACTGGTGGACAGTGTCTTAACTTCCCCTTCTTCCAGCACTCCTTTGTACTTAATTTGCTTTGGTATAAAAAAACTCAGCAAATTTTAAGCCTACTTCTGTTGTCACTTTTGTAAGTGGTGATATACATGGCTCCCACCTGGCTGATTTCATTACAGAATCATAAAATGGTTTGGGTAAGATCATCTAGTTCCAACCCCCTGCTATGGGCAGGGACACTTTCCACTAAACCAGGTTGCTCAAAGCCCCTTCCAGCCCGGCCTTGAACACCTCCATGGATGTGGCATTCACAGCTTCTGGGCAATCTGTACCACTATCTCACCACCCTCACACTAAGGAATTTCTTCTCTATATCTAATCTAAACCTACTATTTTTCAGTTTAAAGCCATTATGCTTTGTCCTATCACTACATGCCCTTGTAAAAAGTTCCTCTCCCTTTTTCTTTTAGTTTCTGCAAGTTTTTGTGGTTTCTGGCAGTTTGACTGGTTTCACTCTTGGTGTGGGGCTGGAAGGCTGTTTGATTAAGAAAGTTTGGTTGTTTTTTTGGTCATTGCTTGGTATTTTGTTTGGTAATTTCAAAGGTAACAATCTATTTTTCCCCATATGGATGCTCTTTTAGTGCCATCTTCTCTTGTTCTGCTGTGTATGACTATCCCACCCAGCCCCTACAGGAGAGACACTCCTCTATCTAGTTGCCTTAACCCTCTGCAGTCTATCTGTTCTATGTAGTCTCTCTATTTAGGTGCCTATCTTGTTTTGAGAACCCATTTTTCATCCTCAATTTATTTTGCCTTATGCTGGCCTATCTTTGCAGCACTTACTAACCCAGTTTGGTTTATACAAACCCCTACCCAGAATGATATTGCATTCTTCCTGCTACGGTAAAGAACAGGAGCCCTAATATCTTCTGGAAACACTGTACCCACTGTTCTTGTTGCCACAGGGATGCTAGCACTTTTATTTTGTCCAAAGCATTCAGTAGCAGCTGTAATCCATCATGTTCTCTACAAGCTTATGATCTGACATATACAACAACTCCATCAGGCTCATTTTGTAGTTTTTCAAGCTTTTTTCATGCCTAGGCAGCCAAATCTTTGCAAAAGACAATACTGCCTGCTTCTTCCAGAAGTCGCAATGTTGCTCTTAAATGTGTAGTGCCTGAGATGGTTGTCATAGTCCTACAAGCTCTCAGAAACCTACCTCATGTAGAGACAACAATAATTTGTCCCTTGCTAAAAGTTAAAAGTAAAATATAGGAATGGATGCTCGTATTTATATACTAGCTTCTATAATCCTGCCTCTGCATTCCCTAACAGTGAAGTGACAAACTAAAGGAGAGAAAAAATTGCTCCAGGACTTTATTTACTTTTTGCAGTGGATTATAGGCAGTGAGACTACAGAGAAATGACATTCTATACTGGTACAATATGATTTCTTCCATAACCTACCATGACAGCTTGAAAATTCTAGGTCTTAATTGCTTGCTATATATAATTTCCTTTCTCCCAGTCTAAAAATATACAGTGCAATAGTAGTAGAAAATACAGGACAACAGAACTGACAGGGAATGAAATTATTCTATTATCTTACAAGCATATTTCCCCAAGAATAAAAGAAAAATGTTAACATATACCATTTAAAAAAAAATCCCAATTAATTCAGGACTAAGTGTGTGACCCTTAATCAGAAAAACACAGCAACTGCTTAAAAATAACACTGGGAAGTCCATGCTGTGTTTGTTCTTCAAGAAGCAAAATGGTGTTAAGTGGACCACTGCACATTTCCCATGGGTTCTTTGAAATCATTATACCATGTCCTTTTCTGCATGTTTTCCATACTTCATATTTTCTCATAAATCTAGTACAAAAGTATCTTTCTATATTGGAGTTATATCTGTAGTCTAACATTTGAAGATTTTTAAAAAAATGTGTGTGTTTGAAAATGTGTCTTTAAACACATTGTGTCTCAGACCTGAAAATGTGTTTTTACACATACGGTATTTCAGATCTTCTCATCTACCATTACAAACAAAGGATGTTCAATTGGGCTCTCTCCCTCTCAAAACAGGGCCTTTAACTTTTCATTCCACCCTCATGTTTGACTGAAATTTAGTTCTGCTTTTACATTTATTTTCCCTTTTGTTGCCTTTTCACACCTTCCTATTTTTGTATAGTCATAAACACTAATACCTTTATTGAAAACCCCTGAATTCCACTAGTTTGAATAGTTAATTTTTGGCATAACTATTCCAGAAACAAGAATTCTGTGTGACTTCCAAACCCTGATCTCTTTTGTGGCGACAAAATATTTTGTGCATCCAAGATATGAAACTGTCCGGCTGTTGTTTTTTAAAGACAGAATTGAGGAAGTACATCTGATTTAAATAAATTAGATTGTTTGAACAGTCCTAATGCCATAGTACAAATATGTCACTGTTTTCCTGCCTCTTAATATGAGTCCAACTGATTTCATTGGCCAAAGGATTTTCATTTATTCATGCACAGTTAGAAAGACAGGGAATTGTTGTAGGGTATTCTCATTACAGTCTAGATGTAAAATTCTATTTTGTGCACTTTGTTCTTGTGCACTTTGAAATTATTGTATTTTGCATAGGTTCATCAATAATTGTCCTCTTTGGTACACAGCTATGAAGACGAAAATAGAGAATTTTTCCTATTGTTTTGTACTTGATTTCTCCAGTACTTCTAAGAAATTTTAATTGAAAACATTTATTTGAAGGTGCAGGGTTTTACAAAAAAGATCATATTTTACCATCACTGATGCCTTCTTCACAATATCTATGCAAGTAAGTTATCCTAAACTGTTATTTATGTGCTTTTCCATTGGCTGAAAGCAGTTGTATACTGCAGGACACTGGCTGAATATTGGCATTAGCATGAACAACCACTGAACTGTTTAAATTACTGTTTTAAAATGTTTCTCTGAAAGCCTTCAATGGAGCATGATGGGACTCCTAAGCAAAAGAAGTTAAGGTGCTTTTCAGGTGTCACCCGTAGTTCTCAACATCTCTTTTCTCTTTCTCTGAAGTACTTCTGGTTTGAATGAACTGTCTTGCAACAGAATTGTATGTCCTATTCCAGAGGCAGTCTTGACAAGACCTTGTGGGAGTGTTGCTCTCTACCAGCACTAGAAAACATCCCAGCACATTCACAGATTACACTTTCCTTTTTCATGGCAGCTTCACCCTGGTAGTGATAATCATCATGTGATTGACTGATTAAACACAAGTCTTTCTCCTCCTGTACCATTTCCAACTGATGAGCTCCCAGCTTATAGCAGAAATTCTCGTTATTAGTCCCTGAGTGCATGACCTTACACTTTGTACTATTAAATTTCATCTTGCTTCTATTACTACAGTTGTCAAGGTCATCTAATTCTTCCTGTATGAAACTCCAGTTCTTCTCAGTATGGGTAACTCTGCCAAAGTTTTTGTCATCTGAAAAATTTCATTAGCACACTCCCAGTATTTGTATCCATGCCATTAACGAAGAGATAAAATACTTGTCCTAAGACAATTCCCTGAGGAGCTGCATCAGCAATTCTACAAATTGATAGACTTCCTTTCAACAGAAGTCCTATTGGTCTCTTCTTTAAGCCATTTTTTCAATGTTACAATTCTTGTGCTAGTTACCCTATTTAACTGAAGTTAAAGCAGATTAGACTGATTTCGCATTGGACTGGTAGAGGAACAATTCTAAACAAGATGTGAGAGTGTGACCTAGGGAAGGCTATCAAGCTAGGTCTGCCTATCACCCAAATTGTTTGGAATGCTGGAAATGAGAAGACAAAATCTGATTATATAACTATTACATCTACTGAAAAACCTCCAGTGAAAAGTAGAAAATCTGAAAATAGAAATATCCCTAAAATATTGGTTTGCAAATAAAAAGACTTTTTCACATAGCAAATAACTACTAAGGTATTTCCGTATCCCAAATATATTCCCACATCCAAACAATGCTGCTTTACATTCTCTCAGTATAAAACCATTATTTAAGCAATAGTGATGTAACGATTCATTATCAGTTAGTTGTTCAATTAATGAAGTGCCTGAGGTAAAGGCCACTGCTTTGCTTACCCAACACAAAGTTTTATTAAGAAACAAGCATTCATCTTGATCGTGGCACCAATTCAGCATCTACTAAATTGACAGCTGTATCTGGGAATAAGTTTCTATCACAAAGAAAGTGGTATCTGCTGTCATCTGACAAGTAAACTTCATTTTCTACATAAATTTAACAACTGAGACTCCTCCACTGTAGAGAATAACACTTGATTGCTTTATACCACTAAAACAGATTATCAGAAGTTATGCTTGTTGCCCCAAAGTAAGTTGGCTATTGATGACTACCATTCACAAAGACAGAGCCCCTTTAATGATCGTTAATTCTTATGTATGAGCAATTTTTGGGGTTAATTTTGATAACTTTTTGAGATAACTTCACTGATTTGGCTAAGACAATAGCCCCAAAAAGCAGTGGTGTCTCCACCCATCTGATGTTGCAATGAATTTTATGTAAGATGAAGGTAGATTCCAAGGCTTGGATCAGGGAGTGGTTGACTCTGGTTTGCTGTCCTTTCCCCTTCCAACACCCCAAAAATAATTATGTAGAACCACTTTCTTAAATGTGGGTAACCTAAACGATCATAAAACCTATGTCTGCTGGAAAATGGAAAACTCATATGAGAGAGCAACACTGAAGGAGCTCACCCAGCTGATGTGCTCATGACATCCAAATGGCTGAAAGAAGGATTAAACAAAGAACAGAGTATTGCAAAATTTTGAAGTTTTCAAAGAATGTTCTTCACATTTTTAAAAGAAAATCCACAAGGTATAGACCAGGTTATTTGTTGTTCCTTATTTTTTATCACTTTGGTTAGAGAGAGACAGGGATATCTTAGCTAAGAGAAGTTCAGGGCATGTCATTCACCAGTTGCTTAAAGGTTAGGCATTTTCTGTTCATGTGCAAGGATCTCTCAACAGTGATGTCTCCTGACCAAAGAAAACAAGGAGAAGAGTTACCTAGGCCCATGTTTCAGCCTGGAAATACAGTGACAATGGTTAGTTTCTACCCAAGTGCAGTTATCTTGGAAGCTGAATAGAATCAGCACTTGGGGCCAAGTTAAACACATGGAATCGTATATTTTATATCAGAGATTGTGCAGTCCTATGTAATTGTATTTACATTTTGATTTAGGTAACATATTTACTCCATGTCTCCTCCTCTTTTGCTTAGTACTTAAAAAATTATTGTGTCTGTAGCCTCGGTGGATAGAATTTTATACCACATTAGAAAAAATTGCTTTTAAATTTATGTACTATAGGTAAAAACTTGTACATTTAAACTACAATACAAGCCACAGAATTAAGTCAAATCCTGGGTGGTGTTAGGACAATTTTTAACTACTTCACTAATTGAAAGTTGGCTCTAACACTGATAACTTCTGAGTCAATATTGTCAAATTTGATCAGCTTCTGAAAAAAGCCATGCCCTGTGTTTGATTCATTGTAAGTGAGAAAAAAAGCCTTTCTTGCTCTTCACAATATTTATGAATAATCACAAGTCTGTAACTGATTACTTCTCTTCTGTTATCTCTTCTTAGAGAAAAACACATACCGTACACGGATGCTATTGCCTTCCCCCTTTCTACTAATTTACCACTGGTTTAAAGCTTCTTTGTATCTGGCAGAATAGCCCTACTCTTTTGCCTAATCCTTCAATCCAGGTACTCCACAATGCATCAGTAGTTGCCCAGGTTGTAAAGCAATGCATGCACCTAACCCATCAGCTGAAAGCCTTTCTACAATATGTCAAGTATATCTGCAACATTTGTTCAAATTGAAATTTAGATGATGCTCTCTTCGCATGCATCAAGACATTTTATATTTCTGTGATTTGGAGTTAATGTTTTTTCCAATCCCAGACAGAAAGAGAGTTCTGATTACCTATGGAGGATGATCCACAATCCTTTTCATTCATCCTGGAATAGCAAATGAGTATGTTTACTCTGTCATCTGAAAAGATGATACCTTGAAACCACACTATTGAGCCTGTCACAGCTGTGTTAGAGGGAGGTGACCCATTTACTGATAGAAATGACTAGAAAATATAAAGCTAGGCTGAAACCTTGTTTAAACAAAACTAGCCCTGATATGAACCGACTTGCTCAGACAATGGACTAAGTAATGATACCTTAACTGTTCGTGCATTATGACACAGCTGCTACAACTATGAACACCATTTTAATTTTAATAATATATTTCATAATAATCCTACTTTCACTCTAATGCATCTTCTCTAGAACACATTTTTGAAAAAGATTTTACTCCAATGGTTATTTAAAACTTGAAAATCTAGACCATCTCAGACAGAAGCAGTATGAGAACTGCTCTTAAACACAATAAATAACATTGGAGATATGTACAATCATACTACTATTTTCGTATTTTTTGCCATAGCAGTTAACATCAGGAGAGGTCACTATATTGTGCCATGGTCTTTCCAACATGAGTCTTTGCATTTTATCCCGTTGGTCTGTCCTGAGGCCAGTAACTTGTGTTTGGGTAAAGCACAGCTTCCAGCAAGAGAATCCATCTTGATCTGTAGACATTAAAAGATAGGGAAGTGATCATACCGTTTTATAACTTGTTCCAGTGGTTAACCACTCATGGTTAACATGTGGCTTAGCTCAGCTTCCAGCCTTTAGTTCTTGTTATCCCTTTCTTTGGCTGTTTAAATTTAGTACTCTGTGTTTTTACATTGTGAGTGTATTTGCACTTTCACAGTTACCTCCCAGACAAGACACTGCTCAATCTTCTTTTTCATAGACTAAATAAGTCAAGCTCTTACAGTCTCTCCCTGTGGGCATTTCATCCAACCTTGAATAATTTTCTGTCTCTTTTCTACAACATCTCCATATTTAAAGAAAACCCAACAAATCAAAACTCTTTAAACTGTGGACAACAGAAAGGGAAAAAGTATTCTCTTATCAGTCTCAACATTGCCAAATAAAGATATACGAATTTTAGATCCTGTTTCTCACTTGCTTATTTATAGGATTACAATTGCTGTTTTTTAGCATCATGCCTGTGGTTACCTCTTCCCTATGATACGTAGAGCTTCCTCAGTCAATGTATTTCTGAACAAAGATGCCCGTCCTGCTGGGTTGGCCTGAACTTTTTTGCAACATGAGCTGGCTTTTTTATTATTTTTTGAATTATCTCATTTTACCAGTAATTCAGAATGCAGTTTATGGCTGTGTTGTCCTCATTATTATTTACTGATTCTCCAATCTTTCTGCCACCCACAAATTTTCTAAGAATGATTTATGTTTATGTTTTAACTCATGGGTGAAAATGTTGAATAATGCTGAGTCTAATGTTGATCCCTGAGGAGCCTCCTAGGATCACTTCCATTTGATGATGATTTACCACTGACTAACTCTTTTTTGAGATCATTCATTTAATAAGTTTTGCATTCATCTGCATGGTGCTCTGATGAACTTGTAATGTGTTATCAGTGATCTGAAACGAGATGTGAAAAGTGTTCTAGTTACAGTGACAGCAATTCTAAGTGCTCATTGGGAGACAATAAAACACAGGTAGTTGTCCAGGTTGTCAAGCAATGTATTCCCCTCATGTGTCAGCTGAAAAATCTTTCTATAATGTGCTAAGTATTTTTACAATATTTATACAAACAGAAATTTAGATGTTATCTTGTCATATCTGTGAAGATAGTGCATATATTTCTCCATTGATGAAATAAATTTAGAAAAATCAAAATGTTGAACAAGAAATTAAGAAAAATAAGAAAATCCAAACCCAAAAAACCCCAAACAAAGCAAATCACTTCTCAAACCACTTTTCTGTGGTTCTAATAATTTTTTTTTCCAGCAGAAGAGGGAGACTAGCTGTGTGGGTCGTCTCAGTCAATGCTTTGGAAACTCATGCACAACACATTTCACAGCATGCCATCTTTTCCCTCTGTTCCAAATGGTGCACATGTGGATACTATACAAGAACACTAATTCATTTTAGGATGTTAAGTCCAGAGAAGGGTTTTCAAATACAAATGGGACTAGAGTAATATGATTAATTTAGGCATACTCTGAGAGTTAAAATTAGGTGTGACTTTCACCTATTATCTGCAAATACAAAAGCTTCAAATCTTAATAATTTTAATTGCTAGTCTCTACCACTAAAGGATTTGCTTGGAATAGCATAATGATCCTTGAGGCCTCTTAATAAAAGAAGATTTCAAAATGCCACAAAGATTGCTGAAAGATTGGGGATTTAGAGTTGACTTTTTCACCTTACCTGAACCATCTTGGATCCTGTAACCAATGCAAAGTCACCAGGAATAAGAATCACAGAATTCCAATTTATGCTGATGAACTTTCTGTTAGAAGGTAGAAGCTGGTTACCAGTGGCATCATCTGCTGAGATAAATGCAGTGAGTAACAGAGGCACAAACAGAGGCAAGGTGAGACAAAATATATCATTTAGCACCCATATTTTCTAGACAAACAAAAATTCCAAAACAAGCTAGTGCAAATAAGTTCTGAGGATACAAAATTATCATTAGTGACCCTTTGCAACTGCTCACAGACTTTAAAATGAGTGCATTGTAAAGATACACCTGAAGAACTGCAAATAGATGTGAACTTGCTTTTCTAAACGATTTACTGATGACTAAAACCCAGCAGTTTCTATATTGGGCTTTGCCAAAAGTATGCCCTTATCAGGAATGTTAGAGATCTTGATAGACTGATTGAAAGACATCCTAGCAAATTGATGTAGTTATTCACTGATTTTTCCTCCGGCCCAAACTTGCCTGAAGACAGCACTGATGTGCTCAAATGGACCAGCAGCTATATTCCTAAATCCTCTTCTAACTTTCTTCTTGTTGCTTAAGATTGCATATTTGTACTGTAGGACCAGTGCAAAGAATGATAAACCCTTAAAAAAATTCACACAACTTAGCTTTCATCAGATTAAGGTACCTTAGCAACTAGACTAATACTTTATCTATTTTCAGTGGGATTTGGTTCTCTTTATAGCACCCTTGAACTGACCCCGATAACTGGTGTTTCTATCTTTTATCAGCCCTGAGTCTTTTGAATCGCCAGGTTATTGAGTTGTGAGACCCTGCCATCTGCACATGTGTACCTAAACTTGCTTATCCTTGCCACCCAATTTGGGTCTTTAATAAAGTGCCAGAAAAGGTGCATCTAGGTCCTATCTGCTGTGTTAGGACATCAATCCCATAGGAGACTCATGATAAAAATCTGATAATATTAACTTTATTTTCAGCATGAATTTATGATAACTAAGTACAATTTATAGCCTAAGTGCTGACATGGCATCCTTTTATTCCCTTTTTCTTCCCTCCCTACGCCATTCTTTGAGATCTTCAAAATGTGCACAGCAGCCTCCATTCTTTCCTATTCACTGTCTGGGATCTTTCCATATAAATGACTCATCATAGAGAGGAGTGGCATTTTTGCCCTTTGTGGCATACTCCTTCAGTGCAGTAGCTATGGATCTAAATAAAAGGCAGCATGTTTCCAAGCACTTTTTTTCTCTCAGGGCTTACTTGCTAAAATAGAAACCCAAGTCCACATGGTGATCATATTTGCTACCTCAGGGACTAATTTTCTTTTACCTCCTTTCCTGTATTCCAAAGCTTCATTGCCATTATCCTCTTGCTCCCCATGCACTAACAAAAAGATTTTAATGCATTCATTATGCAAAATCTTGTCTTTTGTGACCTTTGCCAAGAGTGCCCCCAAAGGACTGGCCAGGCTTAATAAGCTCACAAATAAACTACGATGTCAGCCAAGGGCACTACTGGCCAATTGAGCCTGCACCATTGCCCTCTCCCCAAGCCCCCACTTCACACCTGAGATACCCCGAGGTGGGATTGCGGGGGTGTTGTCTGCCCTGAAAAACTGCTAATCCTTTCCGGCGGCTCCCAGCTAGGCAAACAATCCCCTTTGTGAATGCTGGAACAATCACACAGGCAATATTGCCTTTTGCCGCTTCTGAGATAGACTCTGCCTTCCTTTAAGTTCCTCTTTCTCCTCTCTCCTTGGCTACATTGTTTAATGCTTTCATTCTTCTTATTTCATTTATGTTATGTCCTGTAAAAGCTTTGTCATGAGCAAGCCAGCTGGGTCATTGGAGGAAAGGCACTCTCTCATCAGATCCTTGTGTTAGTCCATTTTCCTCCTGTCCAGAGTTATTGTCTAGGTTCTGTGGGGAAAACATCCACTCCCCCATTCAGTGGTTGATGCTGTGACAGATTACAGCAGTTTCCGTCTGTTAAGCAGTCAGGCAAAGAAAAGAGTAAGAGGGATATAGCAGCCTCTTCATTTCATATATAAAAGATGCAGATAAAGTATATAATAGCAGAGAATGACATAGCCAGTAAAAAATCTGAATTTATTGGGGAAGAATATAAACTTGCAAAACTTTAAAAGCAATCATGCTCATAAAAAATAGATATTACAAATGTTAATGCAAATTATTAGTAAATCTGACCCTTCTACCCCACTATGACACACATTTAAAATTTATTATGGAACACATTCAGGGGAATAGCTTTAGGGAATTCATTGCTCATCTTTCTCTTTCTTCCTCCATCTCACACACTAGCAGTCTCCAGACAGCTTCTCTGAATTCTTCAGAAATACTGCCACTCTGACCTCTGTACCATAGATCCATTGACTTACTTCATTTGACTGTCTGGAGTGACAGCTAAGGTACTAGTACAACATGTTCTCACAACTTCCATGGCAGTGTACACATCTTCTTTTCAGTTCACCTCTATATTATGATGCAGAATATCAGGACACAGATTGCTTAAGTAAAATATTTTTAAACTTCTTATGTTTTAATATATAGAGTTCAAAGAAAAAGCACGAGCAAGCCATGGGCTCTAGTTAAAAGCAGAATTCAACTTAAAACACTTACCTCAGTTCTATTTGTGAGTTCTTGTCAAATAGGGAAGCCTTTCCACATGTCAAAAAGGTTTAGGTATTGAACTGCCAATAGCTGCAATGGGATTTAAATAGATAATATTTTTTCACCTGTGTTTTTGTTTGTTTGTTTATTGGTTTTTTTATTAGTTGCCCAAGATATCCAGTCTGTTCCATAATTTATATGAAAACTTGTAAACTCTGGATTTATCTCAATTTAGAGATCAGAGAAAGAAAGAAAAGAACACCATGAAATGATGGTACATATTTTTTCCTAAATCAGCTAGTAAATTTGAGGCTGTGTTTTCATAGATTCTGAAAATTCAGACAGTTTTGTAGGTGCTCAACAATGTAAAAACCTAGTTCTTGATGTTAAAACACCCTTAATAACAATCTTATACAGCTCTTCCTGATGCCATAACATCAAAAACACCTTCTCCAACATTTAGAGAAAGAAGACCCCAAAACAAAGCCTTTAAACCTTTCCTCATTTTATCGGGACTTTTACCAGGTTCTATTTGCAAACTTCAAGAGATATATATTTGTTAATCTGACAGGGTAAGGCAGTATCAGGAGAACATATTTCCCATATGTGGAACTGGAGTAGAGCCATTTATTCTTTTAATGTGTGCTTCAGACACTTGTGCTGCACACAGTAGGTAAAAATTGTCTGCCCAGAAGCTCGGGAAGAAAAAAAAGAACCTTTCTTCAGCATTTCTGGAAAAGGCCTCCAAATGCTTATTAAAATGAAGTGAAAGCAAGGAAACTAGGAAGGCTAGAATGTTCATCAAGATCTGGGAGAGAAAAAAAAAGCAAGGAAAACAAAAGGCACTTGTCAATAAATACAATAAACACCCATCCTGTATTACTGCACTCACTAAGAGCAGACAATGAGCCTCTGGCAGCAGTGAGGTGTGCAGACAAAAGGCCCTTGAGAAGTTTACTGCCGCATACCACATAATAGTTGAAATCTGTGAGTGTTTTTCAAGGTTAGGCACAAATAAAGCAAAATTTCTTTATTAAGGTTCCAAATTACTCATCTTCTCCTACCTTTCAGTCCATTGTCAGACTCTGAGTACTGTAACTGACCTTTGATAAACAGTCATTTCACCACAGTGATGAGACTACATAAAAACTAGTCTGCACAATATAATGCAGATTAACTGAGGGACATTCCAGCTCTTCTTGAAAATAAGCCAGAATGACACCAGAGAATTTGCTCGTAATTTAGCTCATTGCATGTGAACATATTCTTTGTGCATGAAATTTCTTTCCAATGAGATAATTTAAACAATGAAGAAATGAGATACATCTATTCAGCAATTCTGTATTTCCTTCAAAGGAGAGTCTAGTTAATGTTTTGTTACAGGTGTGAAAGAACTGATGATTCAGTGTTCATCTGCTTCACTTGTAATGAGGCTGAGGACTGATGTTTAAAACACAGGGAAAAAACCCTGCAAATGTGAAGTTGTTACAGGTTGTTTCATGAACAAGCTGCACCCTTCTGACTGAAGCTGGTGAGTAAGCTGGTAGTGTAAAGCTTGCACAGTTAACTAAGGATAAAACCAGGTATGTGTTTTGATCAAGAAATCTTTCATCAATAGTTTGTCTAACCTCAAAGATCATTAAAAATATCTGTAAGATATGAACAAAAATAGCATATTTTGTGGCATGAAAGATCAAACGGAGTGATGGCGTCATGCTGAAGGTAGTCTGAAATATTGACAAGAGAACTTGCTGAATTAATTAGGCTATAAAGTTTCACAAGCAACGCGGTTTTAAAGGCGTGGTATTATTTAGTATTTATATGAAAAATTATCAATATCAATTTGCAAAGACATTTTAGCACACTAGTAGGAAAAGAAATAGGAATAAGATGAAAAGATTACCAGAAGTAATACTAGCACACTTTGTTGTGTTGCCCTATCTAGTTTCTGTCATTATAGACGCTCCCAATTTATCTTGTTCTCATTTTACAGGAAAAAAAATCATAAAAGGCACTAGAGATGAAATGATCACCATTATTGTCAAGGCATTTTAAACAAGAATGCAGAGTCCTTGGGCCAGAGCTCTATCAGTTCAAGGCAATCTTTAATCCAGCTTTGTTTCTCCTCCCTGTGTTCTCAATTTGTGTGTCTTGATGCCCATTCACACTGAAGTCTCTAAATTGCATCACAAAAAGCAGTTGTCTTTTCAGAGGAGAAGCTGTAAAATTGAACTAGAACAATATCAGACATTATTACTGAAATGAAAAAATCCAAAAGTCCATGAAAATGAAATCTGCACTTGAGGATGCAGATAATAGATTCACCTAAACAAAATGCTATAGGCTATAAATAGCATTGTAAAAGGCCAAAGTACTGCATGAACCAAATTTTTGAATTCCACTTATAGTTTCAGAACTCTTAGATTGCACTTGAGGAGGAGGAAAAACATTTTTAAGATCTAAATGGCTTTATATTCCAAATTTTGAGCTACAACACCCAGTAGTTTCAATACAATCTGATGGTGCTCAGGACCACTGGCAAACCTAATAATATAAACATTATCAATATTATTTCTATAGATACTAGTATATTAGTTATATTATCTCTAAACACAGTCATGAGTATTTCTGGCTGTACTATTGTAGTATCAGAAAATAGTTTATTACAAAGGCAGTATAAAAGTATAACTACTCTGACAATGCATATACTAGCTAAAATTCTCTGGTGTCATCTTGAACAAATATGAGCAAGTACAATAAAATAAAATAAAATAATAAATACACATAATTAGAAAAGCTTTATTGGTACCATCCTGTCTTGTTTTTCTCTACTGATTTCAGTGAGAGCAAGCTCTAAATACAAAGTGTGTATTGATTCAACTTTTTTTTCTGACTTGGGATAACAGAATAATTAAATCACATGAAAGAAAATATCAAGGAAAATAAAAATACCACTTCAATTGCCTTATGCCATAATAGGAAAATCAAGCAACTAGCTTGTGGGCTGTCAGTGTAACCAGTGTGCTGTTCATTTCTGAAGCTGCTTCCTCTGCTAAGAATAAGCCCCAGAAAACATTCATGGCAATTGCAATTTCTGAGGCACGCAGTACAATTTATTTAAGCAGTCAGATTTACGCAGTTTAACAGATTCCTCGATTCTTGTCTTGGTTTTTCATTTAGCCCTTTAAACTGGACTTCTTGTCAATAAATAAAACTATTGACGTTAAAAGGTCACATCTCTGACCTTTCACATGTTTCTCCTGTGCTGTATCTATATACACTGTATACTTTACCTCGAGAAGAGATTCTTTTATTTAAGAGAGCTTAAACTGTTCAAATTTGTAATGTACTGGGGATTTTGGAATATCTAGAGGGCTTAGTGGATAAAGAACTGACCTTTCATCTCTGAACTCAGTCCCCATCCAACCTAAGATAAGTGGAAGAGTTTTGTGTCAGCTGCCCATGTGATGAAACTAGCTTTCCCTTGTATCATTCAACACAATTTGGCATGACTGGCAGTTTTTTTTTCTCTCAAGAGAAGCACATTGAATATGGAAAATGAATTGCTTCTGTCTCTTGAGAGGGTGGTCCTCCAGGTTAGGCTTTGAAGTTATAAATGGGAAGTGTTGGAAAGCTCGTATTATTGTTGGTTGCTGGCTCCACATCAAATGTATGGATAAGCAGTAGGTCACAGTTTTAAATCAGTGATAGGAGATGATTTACAAACACAAATATGTAACCACTTATGTGACTTTTCTTCACCCAACTAGAAACCATGCAGCATAGTCCAAAGTCGATACAAGTAATTCTAAGGACTACACTCGCTCCTATAGGTAGTAAATTCTGACACATATCACAAGAGAATATGTTTATGTGTTTTCCCCCAGGGAAAAAACTTCTCCAGACTTCCAGAGAAGTACAACTCCTTATTTCCCTCTACATAAGCCTCCACAGCAGCTGAGGTGGAGCCCACTTCTGCTTGAACTAGAGCAGCTTCCAAGCAAGTGGCTCCAAGGGGCTGTGCTCCCCAAAGCTGCAGAACTGCTCCCTTCTCACAAGCTGAGCATCACAGCAGGGAGTGCTCATTGACAAGCCGAGCATTAGAACCAGTAATCAAAGACAGGTCCCTTGCACGGCACAGCAGTGCCAAAACCACATTGCTGGGTCTCTGTTTTCTGCTGGATATGGTGCTTTTCCACTGGGAATAATTTTAAAAAGAAGTTTTGATTTGTTTTGATTAGAATTATGTACTGAGTCTTTGTGACAAACTTTAAAAAGAAACGAACAACCTGAAATGTGAATTCAGTTAATTTCGTTACTGAAACTCAGAACCTGCAATCAGTTAACATGCACCCAGTAATTAACTGGATTTTTTCTGTCTAGTGAATGTATTAATTATCTGCAATATAACATAATGCTCCCTCTTTTGCAGTCCTTGGAACTAAGTTTGTTTCATCTGATACTTTTTACGACTCTTTAGTAATGTAAAACCATTTTTAAAAATAGTAGTAGAAAACTGCTCTGCAAGAATTTCTGGAGACAAGATATTTTTATGCTAAAGAAAACCCACCTTAGTGGCATTCATTGATTAATTTTATCTTTATGATTTATCTATACATTACATAGATGGAATTTTTCAGAAATGCCGTAAATTGCAATTTGAAACCATGTTCCCCTATTCCATGTCTCATGGCTCTTATCTCATGTTTAAAAATCAAGAGAATAAATTTCCTTTAAAGATAGTGACATCTTTGGAGTGTTAATAATACAAAACTTTCAAAAGGTAAAATTATTTCTTAGGTGAACTAGCAAAGAAGCAGATTGACTCAGTCCATTTTGCACCTTTGTGCTAGAGAATGGCTGGGTTTAAATTACAGCAGCTTCAGTCTTTGCTTTTCAATCCCTTAATCCTTAAGGAGCAGAGGTTTCGGTTCAAGACAACTTCACACAGAACATAAGAAAAGATTCTGTGAGCCTACCTCAAGTACAATGATCATTTTTTCAGCTGTAATCTTTCTCTTGCATCCCACAGCAAAAAAATATCTGAGGAAAACCAGTGTCAAATAATTAATGCATTTTCAGTGAAGGGCTCCTTTCCACTACGGTTTAATACATGTGCATGAAAAGCAGTAAATGCTTTCATGTGAGCCACTTGCAGATATTCGAACCTATGGTTTTCATCACTGTTTTACTGGTATTCCCTCATATTAGAGAGCCTTTGTGATATGCCTGAGCTTGAATGGAAAAGGAAGCTAGCCTGGGAGGTTTTACATCTGGTAGCCAACACCATTATTAAACAAGCTACGTCAGTTTTTAAAAAAGCTACATAGGTCGAATCAGGGCAATTACGTTCTGATCTAAGTCACATACATTTGTCAATTATTTCCAGGTGTTCTTGGAGCAACATATTTTCCCTATCTGTAATTAATATTTTGCTTATTAATAGGGCTGCAGTGAAATGTCAGGGGTCTTTCTGCTTGTCTTGATCTCATAAAAAAATGTAGTCATGACAGTAATCATTTGACAATGCTTAGGTTTTAAAGCATTATGTTATTTTGTTTTACAGCTATTATTTTAAGTATAGTTTGCAGGTAACTATGTGCATTACATTGCTATGTGTATCTCTCTGCATTCATACATACATAGGTATACATCTCAGAAAACTGAAAAAAACCCACTTGGAAATTAAAAGTAAATGGTTGGAGTGGACAAAAAAAATAACAAAGCAATTTCAGAATATAATAAAAAAAAATAATGAAAACCTGTATTTAAATTTTTACCTATCACTTTGAGTCTGTTTTTATTTCTTAACTTATGGAAGATTACAGTTGGGCATTCTGAAAACTGTATAATTAGTCAGTGTTTGAATAAATATTTTTTCCTTATAGAAAACATTCAGGCTAACCTCCAGAAGCCATTGTGGTTGGCACAAACAAATAACAAAAAATGAAAAAAAAAAAAAATAGAAAGGGTAAAATGCCAGATTTAAAAAAAAATCACAAAGACAGACATTTATGGAGAAACCAAAATGACAAGTGGGCTTTTTTTGTTATGGTTTCCCCTGAATTTATAGGAGATGCTCTACGACATTAGATTAATAATTTTAGGTCAACATTTTCTTTTTTATCTTTCATAAGTTTATGCTAAGAAGTGCTGACATCTCAGAATTAGAGAACTCCGTTCACAGTCTCCTGTTTCAGCTGGCTGAAGTAATGCATGACACTTTCTGAAGAATGCAAAATGTATGCAGCAACACAGAGTTAAAAATTTTATTTTTGATCTTCAAACATTGTTTGACCTTAATCAATGTCTTCCAACAAGCTTAATATGACATAGCCCTGAAACAAAAACACAGAGCTCTCAGGTCCGGCTCTGGAATGAAAAAGCTGTGATTATTAGTCCTCTGTGTGATCTTTTCAGATTGCACTGATGAGATGAAGTTTAATCTCGTTTCTCTCCTCTCCACTACCACAAACCACAGGCAGTTTAAGGCAGCCTGGAAATCTCTTACATCTGGAAGAGCAATAATTCATGGGATTTCACTTGACAGCCATGACAGGCAGCAGGGCAGCCAGAAACAACTGTCTCTTATGTTGTGCTATTTGCAAAAAGTCAGAAGAGGAGGAGCAGGCA
Organism: Lichenostomus cassidix; assembly: GCF_008360975.1. Taxonomy (NCBI): domain Eukaryota; kingdom Metazoa; phylum Chordata; class Aves; order Passeriformes; family Meliphagidae; genus Lichenostomus; species Lichenostomus cassidix. The sequence continues at coordinate 121,510,290 of NC_139482.1, read as the reverse complement.
CAGGACCACATCCTTCTTTAGCATATGTTAGAGGAGGAAACCCTTTTATTTTCTGCCAGATGCTCCATGAATAAGTCCTAAATATTACATAGACAGTAGCTATCACTTCCAAACAAAATTCCTTGGTGTCTGCTAAGCTGCAAAGCATATGAAGGCCTATTGTCTGGCAAAGGGTCATGGTTAAATTTGCACAGATTTTTTTTTATAGATATTTCAGATTCTGCGTTATGATTTATAGGCATTTGCACACCCTGCTGTGCATGAATATGATACCATCTTCTGGGCAGGATTATTTCATGAAATGTATATGGGATTTAGCTACAGTAACTTTTACTGGGCAGCTTAGAATGGCCGGCAAAGTACTAGAATTTACTGCAGCACAGCTTGTGCTGTCAGGCTCATGGCTGGTGTTTATGATTTCTGCAGAAGCAGAAATAAACAACTTCTCCTTAATGGCTCTCTTTATGTGTAGGCAGCAGTAGCTCTATCTGGTCTCACAACAGTAGCTGGTGCAGTGGTCTGTCCCATTTCATGTGGAACCAATGTCTGAAAATTTGCATTTCTGCTTTTCTGAGTTTTCAGTGGAAGCGACCGGGAATGAATAAATCAACTGCAAATGTCTGAATGAGTAGCATTCCATTCTACTGCTTTTTTATGCTATAAATACATCTGGTTGAAATGGCCAGGTTTTGGAGTAAGAGCAAAATGATCAGATATAATCTTAGTTTGTCTTAGAGTCTATACCCACACCGTAAATACTCTGATATCAACTGAGACCTACTTAAATTACTGTCTTAAGGAAGGAGGCCTGTTTTCTGAGTGTCTGTGGTCAAGTAGATTAATCAACATTTTTATAGGCATTAACATACATATTTAAGTAAAGGCTGAAAAGTGGGTAAGTTACACCAGCCTGCAAATAGATGAATTAAACATCAATTCATGTTGCCTGTATCTGCATACATATAAAAAACAAAATAGCCAGAATGTAATTGTTTAAGTAAAGTTTTTTTGATGTAACAACTGTTTTTAAAGTTCAAAAGAATGTCGACACACACACGGTATATATAAGCAGGCAGAAAATACTTTTTTTAAAAGAAATGAGACAACTACTCTATGCCAAAGAAAAACAATTCCTTTGCCAAACTACACATTGTTAACTTAAAATGTGTTCCATGTGGAAGTAGGAAGACTGATCTGATGGAAAGGCTAGTGATTTAAAGTCAGCTGGCTCTGTGCCTGTCAACTACACATTCTGGCTTCCAGTTTTACAGCTAGAATTGGAAATATTTAGTTTCTTTTTTCTTTTTCTTTTTTTTCCCTTTTTCCTTAGGGAGGGGGAGGACATAATTCTTTTTCCTTTTGTAGTGATGAAATGAATTTACCAATAAACTTGCATATATAATAGTCCAGATTTTAAACAAAGAGGATATAATTTTGAATCACTTGTACAAATCTCATTCTATATTTTAAGTACTTTGTTTTACATTAGACTAATTTTCCAAAGAGAATTTAACACTACTTTTGTATACTCATGATAGTTTTTCTAGGAAGAAATTGTATTACTCTATTTTTTCAGTATGTAAAAAGTATAAAGACAAGTTTATATTCTGAAGGAAGTAAAATATATTAAAGGTTACTATATTTCACCTTTCATTCTTGTTAGTATTCCCCGTGCTGATCAAGCCTTTAATTTTTGCCCCCCTTTCCTGCACATAAGGCATACAGTACTGTCTCTGTATGTGGCCTAAAGGATATTGCAAACACATAATGTTCAGACTGACAGGAAGAAAACAGCTACACCACTACACCTGGTGATATCTTAAAAAGAGGCTATCACCCCATGGTATTTTCTGCACGATTCTAAAAACTTCTTTTGTTATTCACATTAAACTTACATCCATCATCCTGTTTTAGTACATATTTTCCAGCACATGCTGCATGGTAATTATGAATACAGAAGGTTCTATTCATTGTGGAGTTTTTTTAACATTCTTTAGATACACTGAACACTATGAGGTTGAATTTTGATTACTGTACTAGATTTCTGCACACAAAACACACTTAAAGCATATTTGCTTCTCTTTTCAGTTTTAAAATATTCCTGAAACATCTAGCAAGTCTCAGGATACTTAAATGGCAGAATTTCAGACACAATTCAGCCAGAGCTGTTTACTGCAACTATGATTGTAGAATGCCTCCTTTTTTTTTTTCTCTTTGCTAGAATACCCACGTTTTATTTATGATTTTGGATTTTATTTCACAGCATTCCAGTTTAGTTTAGCACGATGTATTTAATAACCATGTCTACTGTCTTAATTACCCTATAAAGCAGGGTTCCATTGGCATTTGACCCTCCACAGCATTCCAGAGAAACTGCAGGACCATGATAATTACCAACTGCCTGTGAGAAAATTAAACAAAAAAGGCCTAACTTTTAAACCACCATTTTAAACGACCTATTACATCTCAGGAATAAATCATTGATGAAATAGCCTGCTTAACAGGAAAATAGCTATTCCATAGCAAAGAATTTCCCCTTGCATGATCATGAAGAGAATATTAAGTATTCTTCAGCTCAAAAGGTTAGGTTTTATGTCTGTCCAATGCTTTTTAATGACACATTTTTGTGTAATTTTACTGTAATCAAAGCCTTTTCCTATGTAGGTTGTAGACTATGACTATTTTGTCAGTCTTAAACATTTTACTATTCAAAGAATAGAAAATCTATTTAAACATGTACTGAGAAAATTAAACATGTACCAAGAAAAAAGTGTTTATAAATCTTTCACCTTTAAAAGAACCTGCATTAATGTAACTTGATTTCCTTTGATTAACATAGCCATTTGCAATATATTTTTCAAAAAAATGCTCATTGATTTAAACTCATGATAGTACACTCTATTAATTGATAACACAATTTTAAAAAGCTAATAAATTTTGAAAAATCTAAATAATGGTTTGATTTATTTGATCACACTCTCTTTATTCTGTATCTAATGGCAATTACTATACCATCCTATGCTCCATTTCTTATTGCTGTACCTAACAAGAATTCTATTTCATCTATCTTTTTCTAAATGTCAGTTTGTATTTTTTCCAAATAATTAATCTAGGATGAACATTGATACTAATTTCCGAATCACATAAGGTCACCAGTCCACACAGTGTAAAGTTAGGAACATAATCAGAAAAAAACCCCCCTGTTTTTTAAATTATACAATTAAAAGTATTATTTTTTCACATTTACATGTAAGATACAGGATACAAATCAAGGGAATATGCATTACTTTAAAAATTATTTCCAGAACATTTTGTAAGCCTCCTTAAAACATTTCACTTGAAAGCATCTCTGTTTTCAACAGAAGCAACTAGAAATGTAATGAACAAAGAGTTTATGGAAGAGCCAAGCCACAAATGAAACTTGAATAGTTTTAGAAAGGGAGTTTGAAAATAGTTCTGTGTTCAATCAGAAATAACACAACCCTTCTACTCTGTGCCTTATAGCTTAAAAAAACCCAAACCTTGTGACATCTATCAGCATGGTTTAAGGCCTCTGGCCATGACTTTTATTTAAATTCCAGTTTAATTTATAATCCAAAGCAGAGATTAAATGCATAGCAGGCAACTGAATCCTAGCGGTATATTACAAACTTCTGGGTTTGATGATCCCAGTGCAGTTGTTCCCAGCCCAAATTTGACACTGCTATACCATTGTTCCCATACTACTGTCTACTGAAGTACCACCTGTGTAATCACTTAGACTAGAGCAGGAGTTACTATTGCAGCCTGGGAATTTCTGGAATAACATGCAGTTTAGAATCATAGGAAAATAAGAACAGCCACAATGGTTCAAACCAAAGGTCTAGCTAGTCCCATATTGTGTCTCTGACAATGTCCTGTACCAGATGTCAGGGGGAGAGGATAAGAACCAGGCAAGCGTGTAATACTATTTCCCATATTCATCTGGCCTTTAGCTGTAATTCAGACTTCTTGAATGAGATTCTTTTGTATTTATGTTTTTTCTCAATAAACTGGAACACATGACATTTTTAAACATCCACAGTATATAGCACTCAGTTCCACAGCTTAGCTATATGTTGTACAAACCTCCTGTTTATTTTGAACTTTCCAGCTGCTTTTTTCATCTGGTAGCCCACATATTTTTGTAAGAAAGTACAGGGGAATCAATAATTCCCTACCTGCATTCTCCAGGATGGTTAGAGATTTTGTGGACACTCATCAGTTGCTCCCTTAACTCTTTTTTGTTATTTTATTATTTCTTTTTCCTCTCCTCTCCTCTCCTCTCCTCTCCTCTCCTCTCCTCTCCTCTCCTCTCCTCTCCTCTCCTCTCCTCTCCTCTCCTCTCCTCTCCTCTCCTCTCCTCTCCTCTCCTCTCCTCTCCTCTCCTCTCCTCTCCTCTCCTCTCCTCTCCTCTCCTCTCCTTTCCTAATTATTTACCTTTCCCATAATGCAGTGCCCTGACTTATTGAATAATTTTCAATGTATGGAAGCAATTCCATACCTCTGATAACTTTTATTGTTAATCTCTGTGCTTTTATTTTGCAGTTATGTTGTATTCTTTTTGGATAGAAGAACTAGAAATGCCTACTTTGTTGTTTAAAGTTTCATATAATAATTAAATTTAATTATATGCCATACGATGCTGCCTACAGGAATGTGTATGAGAATCCAAAGTCAATTTTGATTTCTCTGACTCTGAAACTCAGTGTGGTAGGTTCAATCCCTAGAAGAGGCTAATAGCCACATCATTTGAGTGTTTACCAAGTACTAAGTAGCTTAGTGTTTTTGGAGCCTAAATTCTCATGCTGTAATTAAGTGCCATAAGGCACTTAACTGAGCATCTGGCACACACCAATTGCCTGTACATTTCTAGTATAAAACTGTGTCACAAAATCCTTCACAGCCAGTGCTTCACTGCATTATCCAGAGCACCAGTCTGGTCTGCAACTCAGCCTCATGAGTATTTCATCCAAATCTGTATACCCAGATGTTGAGAAGAGCTGTGCCTTTCAGGGACTCTTGGCTCCATCACTTGAAATCAAAAGTCATCTGAGATGGCACTAATCCGTTCAACTCAGGTGCTGTATGAAGCAGATTCATTGGTCAGTTATGGAGTAATACAGCTGGCATTATCATTCTTACATGGGGATAAGCACTGAAAATCTCCCTTTGAACTGGGCACTGAAGAGCATGAGCTGAATTCACATGATCAACTCCCAGAATTGCCACATGAAGAGTTTCAAGAGCCAGGAACAAAGCAGAAGGCTTTCACACTCCCCTTGTCTAGTTACTGCTTGGAGAACCTAAGTGTCCTAGGTTACAATATAGATTTATTTATTCTATTACCACCTCCACAAGCTGGGGGCCATTAGCTGTTATCACCTGCTATGACTCACCCCTGATAACAGACAATGGGCTACCAAGAACCCACCACATGACTCATGGACTTATCCTATTGTGAGATGCTCTGCCCAGGAGGGAGGAGCCAAGCATTCCCACCTGGATATAACCCGGGCTTTGGAACTGCACAAGGCAGCCCTGTCTACTGGGTTCCCAGACAAGAGCTACCACTGGACCTTCAGCTGGAGACCAGACCTTCCACAGGATCACTGCTTCAACCTAAGTACTTCACTTGAACTGCTACCACCAGCCTGACTAACAGGGTGTCAGGTTGTATCAAGCTCTGTCAGTGTTTTTCCTTGCATTATTGAATTTATTTTTAATTTTCCTATTAAATTATAATCCTGACTTGTGATTTACCACTGGTTTGTTTTCAAACTAATACACTAAGGAAAATGGTCTCAAAAAAGTATACCTAGTAGGGAAGCAATGTCTCTGTGTGGTTGCCTGGATGTTGTTGTAGGCTTCCAAACCTTGGATCCTGTTTCACACCATGTTTCTAATCTTCCTTCTCATTAAAATTAAGCTTTTCCTGGCAAAAAAACTCCATTTAGCCTTGTCAAAGTGAAAATGATCCCCAGTCCAGAGATCTAGGCTTTATCTTGTTCTTCATGTGCCTAGAAATGGTTTCCAGAATTAGCTACTTCATCACTTTTCCAGGGTGAAGTTCATAGGCCTGTAGTTCCCTAGGTCCTTCTCTTTATTCCTCCTGTTCTTGAGCACTTCTAATTGTCATGATTATTCCAAGATTATCGAGGGGCCTTGCAATGAAGTCACTCTGCTACCTGATGGTCCTGCAGAGGGCCACAAAAATGATGAAGGGTCTGAAGCATCTCTGTGATGAGGAAAGGCTGAGAGAGCTGTTACTGTTCAGTCTAGAGAAGAGAAAGCTCAGGAGGATCCCATTAATACATATAAATGCCTGAATGGAGTGTCAAAAAGGTTAGGCAGGCTCTTCCCAGTGATGCCTCATGACAGGACCAGAGGTGATGGGAACAGACAGGACATCAGGAAACACTTCATTCCTTTGGACATCAGGAAAAGCTTTTTCACAGTGAAGAGGACTGAGCACTGGCACAGGTTCTCAGGGAGGTTGTGGAGTCTTGATCCTTGGAGATATTGAAAAGTGGGATGGACATAGTCCTTTGCAACGAGCTCCAGGTGGCCCTGCATGAACAGAGGGATTGGACCAATGACCTCCAGAGGTCCCTTTCAGCCTCAACCATTTTGTGATATTATAACCTTGCCAAGCAGATCCTGATGATCTCAGATTCACCCAAGTTACTTTGCCGCACACAAGCTGATTTTAGGAAATATTTGTTACCAAAATAAGAACAGAGAAACACCAAGGGTAAGGCAGGCAAAGCCTTGATTTTCTCTTTTCTGTGATGTCTTTGTGTCATATAATCAGGGCAGTAATAGTGGGTAGCACTGGCAATGGCCAAATAAAGTATCCAGTTAAATGAAGAATGAGTTCCAGAAGTTTAATTTGAATTTTGAGTACAAAGTAAAAGTGGACATTTTCAAACTTTTGATTGAAAGGACCTGCAAGTTGCTTAAATTTACTGAAAATAAAAGCAAATAAAAATCAGTAAGTGAAGAAGAAACAACAAATGGAGAAGAAAACCAGATTCATTTCATCTTTGATGATCTTGTACGAGGAGAAATTTAGAATTCAAAAGTCTCCCTCTTCAAGGTGAAACATGCTTCCTCCATGTTCCCATCAAGCTCCAGTACTATAGCTGTGGCATAAGGTGGGATAGGGGTAAATCTTTTGCTTAAAATTAAACCACACACACACACAAAGTCTCAAAAGCAAAACCCAAAGGAAAATCCACACCAAACTGGACTAGCTATACTAGTAGGAAAATAACAAAGCAGGTGGAGTAATCATTCAGCTATAGTTGAAGCTAAATGCTGCATCAGTTTACTGCTTATCAAGAATAATTAATGTAAGCCATATACTGCATGGTCATTTATCTGGGCTTCCGGTTTTCGTCTTTTGTTAGATCTGAGGCAAGAACTTGAACACAGGTTTCACTTCTCAAGATTGAATAGTATAATGGTCACCATTTTTTTTTTTTTTTTGCTATAGCCATTCCACTGTGTAATCCATTTTAAATTTGCAGGTAGACAACAAGGGGGAATTGGAGCAAGAGGCTCTATGTCTTTGCACCTAGGCCATTTAGAAGGGGTGAGAGTATTCCTGTGAACAAATATATGTAAGTCTTAATTTTTTTACACCATTTTCAATTAGAAATCCTAATTTTAGCATCTCAAAATCTGTCCTTCTGGATGCCAGTCCCTGCAAGTCCTATGTCACCACAGTAGGCCCAACTGCTTTCTGCACCAGAAAACAGTCTTGCCTTCTACATATATGTTCAGATGATGACTTAGAATGCATTTTTATGGACAAGCCTTGCAGTATGAGGATTGTTTCCTTCTTCTGAGAACAAAGAAATGTATTTGCATCATATTGGTATGGTGCATTAAGCCCATCTATATGGCTACCAGCTTGCTTGCCAGTGCTTATTGGCAACTTTGCACTTAGGTTTTACATGCATGCAGTGCTATGTTCTGCCCAGTCAGTGAAGTCTATACTGGTAAGCAGAGAAATTATTAAAAAGGTCTATGACTACTTAACCCTATCAGTCCTTCAAAACATTTCAAGCAACTAGTTCTTAGCCAATCTTTAAAAGAAATATTTTCCTCCTATTGCTTCTTATACAATGTAAGTTAATTTTTAGGTTATATTCTCAGGCATCTCTGTTGACCAGATGTTAGCAAGCACACTGTGGCTGCAGAAAGCATCAGGAAGTCAAAGGGACCAAAATTCTTGTTTTTCCATAAACTTATTTGCTGATATAGAAAGACCTCTTTTTCAGGATATCAGGTTTTATATGCCTGTCCATTATAAAAAGATTTCCAACAAGACAGTTTTCTAATTTTAGTTTCATCTTTTAATATTTATATTAAACAAAAGGAATGTCAGGAGAAAAAGATAGATTTAAACAGAATGAAATGATTTGTCACAGCTCTGGAACAATCATTGTCTGAAGCTGGTTTTCAAGCAAACACCATGCAATTAGGATATACACCTGCTCAGGACTTGAGCCATGCCTATTATTTTACATCCAAACTACAGCACACAGTGCCAGGACTTCTAGTTCAAAATGTTGGTGTAATATTCCTGAAAGAAATGACAGATTTTATTCTCCTGTATGCAGGACAAACTCAAATACATTCTTTTGGTGTTCAAGTTACTTTTCTAGTTAGCTTTAAGTGATCCATAAAATTTTATTTAAAACAAAGCATTATTTATTTGCTCAAAGCAGCATAACAAGCATAGCAAGTGGATGAAGTAGGAACAGCTATATGCCCTCACTGTTTAACCATATTTATTTTACTGTTGACAAGTTCCACTCAGCTGACATGTTTAATTCATAGGTGAGGGTTATTGCCAGCCTTTGTGGAACCAAATGCATGTGTTTTCTTCAGCTGCTGATACTTCTACCATTTTTTTCTTAGAGACTTTAATAGATTACTGTCCCCTTTGATCTCAGATTTGGGCTGGGAAGATAAAATATCTTGTTAAACTTGTCTGACTTCTCTTAATAGCCAGGTATAGAAGACACAGGCAGAGTTTCCAGGTTCTCTATTGTTTTAACAAGGCCTCTTCATAATCTGTCTAATAATTTATTTTCTTCAGCATTGTTTGCCTTCTTCAAACATTCTCCAAAACTTTTCTTGGAACTACCCATCCAGGCAGAATAAGCTCAATGAAATTAACTCCAGGGCCAGAGTTGGTATTCATAAAAATAATGTAGATGTCTCATTCTCTTCAGCAACCAATGAATATTACTTATATGATTCTCCAGTGGTTCAAAGAGGTAAAGATGCATTGCTGTCAAAGTTGCTTCCATCCATAAGAACGGTTAATTTTGCATCGCACAAAGTGGTGGAGAGAACAGCAGTGTTGGTGACCGAGCCTATGGAGCAGGCGATATTGTATATGAGCAAGAGATGGAGGTCTTTGATAAGAAATGATGTAGGGGGGTGGCTTTAATGCTCCAATTCATTTTCTGTGTGAGAGGGAGGGATGGCCTATTGAAAGTTTCATTTTAGGCCAGTTAACTAATACTGCCCCTTACTGATTCTTCAGCCATGCTCAATTAGAGAGACTCCTTTGTCCTGACACCAGTCAGGATTACTACAATTCATCAACTTTACCCTGAAGAGTGCTTTTATACCAGTTAGACCCCTTAGCTCTTGCTGTGAAATGCCTAGTCACGAGGTTGCCAGTAGATAATTTTCCTTGTCTTATGAATAGTAAGCCACTATAGGTACATATCCAAAGCTAACTAATAATAGGCAATCTAAATAGGTAGCAACTGTTGTATATTTCAAAACTAATTTAGAGTAGCTGTTAGCACATGTATGAAGCTGTACCAGGAGTGTAGAAATACATCAAATAGCAAGGGAACATTTTTTTAAAGACATTAACAACTTCAATGCAAGGAGTAGTTGAGCTTGTCAGATGAGAGAGCTGCTATACCCTCAAAACAGCTTTGCAACAGCTTGGACAAAGGCTCTGAAAAAATACTCATTGGCTTCAGAGTCAGGAACAAGTAACCACAGACAAAGCAATATATCAGTTGTTGCAGCTGAAAAAAAGCCAAGCTTTGCCAACACAGCTTGTAAACTCCAGAAGGTCAAATCCCAGTGATTCAAAACATTTGCATACACTGCTATGAAAACCAAATGTTTTCCCTTTAATTCAAATGAACATGAAAATTAAACTAACAATAAAAATTGAAATGAAAATTCTGGTGAGTATGTTGACATGCAGAAAAGAATAAGGTTTCTCTGCAGCATTAATTAAAGTGTGAGTCATAGTAGAGAGTATCTCATTGCAACCATTTGCAACTACTGGTGATGTGCTAGACTTCAGTTAGATCAATTAGTCTTGTCAAGATTTTAGCTGTCTTTCATGATTATAGTTGAAGAAACTGTTGATCACCAATTATAACCTGGTATACAAAAGGCCAGAAGCAATCCAAGTAGTTCACATGTAACATTTAGTATGGCTGATTTTTTTTCTGTTAAAAAAATATGTCAATAAAATTTTCACAGGTTAAATCAGCCCCACTAGAGAATAGCATCTAAAAATTCTAATTTTTAATATTTTGATTTACTTAAAGAAGTTTAAATATGAGATATTTTGTTCTATTTTATTTTTCTTTACAAAAACATCTGATACAGACAGAAAACCAGAAAGAAAAGTACTTTCAAACTACAGGGAATAGACTAACCATGGTATGTAGAAAATGCATTATAGTGCCTAATTAGAAGTCTGAGAGCAGAAAAAAATGGTTATAGCATTTTTATTTTTAGGAAAGGACCAAATTACATGATGAATTGGAACAAATAACATTCAGTAGCGTGTGCTTGAAGCCCAGAAAGGCAAGCATACCTTGGTCTGCATCAAAAGCAGCATGATCAGTAGGTCAAGGGAAGTGATTCTACCCCTCTACTCTGCTCTTAAGAGACTCCACCTGGAGTGCTGCATCCAGCTTTGGGGTCCTTAGTGCAAGAAGGACATGGACCTTTTGGGGTGAATCCAGAGGAGGGCCATGAAAATGACCAGAGGGCTGGAGCACCTCTCACATGAAGACAGACAAAGAGAGCTGGGACTGTTCAGCCTGAAGAAAAGGCTCCAGGGAGATCTTTTAGCACCTTCCAGTACCTAAACAGGACTGCAGTAGAGCCAGAGAGGGATTTTTGGCAAGGGAATGCAGTGACAGGACAAGGAAGAAAATTTAAGAGGGTACGTTTAGTTTAGATGCTGATTAGATATAGAAATTCTATATCTTGGGGGTGATGAGGCACTGGCACAGGTTGCCTAGAGAAGTTGTGGATTGCCCATCCCTGGAAGTGTTCAAAGCCAGGCTGGATGGGGCACAGAGCAACCAGGTTTAGTGGAAGGAGTCCCTGCCCACGGCAGAGGGGTTGGAACTAGTTGATATCTAAGGTCTGTTCCAACCCAAACCATTCTGTGACTCTATGAAGTAATGAGTATCAACTACAGGATAAAGATTTTTTTCCCAAAATACAAATTTTTTTTTACTGAAGTCAGTGTGGCCTTTGTACTGATTTAGACAGCAGTACAAAATACCTGCCAGCACATTTGTAAATATTACAAAAAATCATAACTCTAAACCAAAGCTTACAGAAAAATAAATTAATTCTATGGGACAAGTTCTGGACATTGTTTAAGAAATTATAGAGTATATGTGGTTATACTGTTCAGTAAGATTCTTTTAAAAGTACTGTTTCTACCTTCTCCAGATGAATGCAACCAGCAAAGCTATTTAAGAAAAATGTGTGACTGAACAGAAAAATGGGTACTGGCTGGAACAGTAGATCTGGGGAAGTAAGAACCTGGGACACATGGTTCCTGCTACCTGCTGTAGGCTGATTAGAATTCAATGACCATAATGATCACAGTCCCAGTGTCATAAACTTTACTTCCACTTGTCTAGCAAGGATTGATTAAAATGTTTTCCGTGTCTTTGGCAAATTTTGATTTCAATGGGCAAATATGTGGATTTTTGGTGGATTTTGGTATACAAAACCACAGTTCCTTTATTTCTTTTCAATGTAAAGAGAAATTATTTAGATCACATTTTTCACCTCCATTTCAAATTTTGTCTGGCACCAAAAATACATATGCACAGCTTAAGCAAAAAAATTAAGAATGCACCTCACTTTTCAAGAATTGCTGTTTTTCACTGCCAGCTCTCTCCCCTGCCATATTTTTGTCACAACTCATTCAGAGTGGCTTTCGTCTGAGCTGAAGGTGGAGGAAAGTCAGAATTAGGTCACAGACACACAGACTCATGCATGTATCTGTACAAAAGTCTCTGTATTTATGAAAAGTTTGGGACAAATCCAATCTCTGGTGTCAGTGAGTCAATTAACCTTCAAATCCTGTATTTCTTAGGCATTCAGGTGCTGGTATGTATTGCGTCCTACATACTGCATTAGTAACAAAGCCATACAATTCTTCTCTGATGCCCTATATGTATCTTCTACCTCAAAACAATTTAAAATAATTAAAGAAAAAATATAGAAATTCAATTATCCTGCATGGCATACATTTTAGATAGAAAAGTACTGGTTCAATGTGTTTTACTTAATTTACTTTAACAACAAACCAAGATCCTAGGAAAACACAGAGTTTTGCACATAGTGCTCTGGAAACCTGAATGCTTCTAATGTACTAGATATGATTTCTGAACTGAAGAGAATTTTCTGAGTGTCATTACTGTGTCTGCCTTCTCAGCAATCATAGAGGCTCACATCTATCATTTCCTTTGTTCAGTGAGAGACAGACTTCTTGCAAGGAGAAAAAAAAATGAAGGAAAAGGACGGGAAATATTTACTGTGATGCAATGGAAAAAAAAAATTAAAGATCCAGTAAAACACTCCCTGCAATGTATATTTTAGAGACTTAAATATAAATTGGTAGTTACATATATATACAGCTATATGAATTATACTGGTAAAATTAATGTTTTACAAGTTTAAGCTATCCACTGTGTTAAAATAATTGCATAATGCAATCTATTCTATGTTATTTTTCTTATCTATCATTTAAAAAAATCGATGTCTTTTAAAATAACTTGATGAAATATGTGAGATGATAGCAAAATCCTGTGTTTTCATTTACACTCATCTCTTTCTACAGTTATTCAAATTAGTCATCTTAAATGGAATGTATATTAGTTGTTTTTCAGACCCTTTCAGTTACACTTTTAGTGTATTACTGATTTTTTAAAATCAGATTTTCTCTGGAACCAGCCCAATTTTTTTAACATTCCTTATCCCACTGGATGTATGCAAGAGGCATCTACATTCTTCAGAAGAGACATTCAATTAGAAAATTTGACTTAAAGATTTTTGTTCTAACTGAAAATTTTGTAATGAACTGGCATTGGGGAAAAATGCTCACTGCATTCTTATTCTTCTAATGCATTTGCCAGTCTAATGTATTTTTATTCTTCTAATGCATTTGGGACAGTGGTTTGCATTTTTTTGTTGCACTTGTTGCACAGTGATGCCATTTTCAGGTGTCACATTGCAGGGAAGTGAGTTCCTCACATGCAGACATAATCCTTTTCAGCCCTAAGATGAGGCAGGTAAGGTACATTAGTGTATGAATTTGAGGCAAAAAGGGGTTTTATCTTCCTGGAGCCTTTTCAATGGGATTGAATAGCACCCTGGGAATCCTCAACTGATTTTTCCACTTCCTAGATGACTGTACATATTCCTTCCCACATATGGTTTGCTTGTTTGGCTGGGTGATGGACACTAATAAACAGAGACTACCTTTGGCCACTGGTTGCACTGAGGATGCTGCCCACCCTGGGATTTCAGATCTGATGGACCTTAATTTTTTGAGCACAAGAGACGGAGATTGTTTTAGTCTTCCTAAATCTCTGCAGCATGAAAGGATTAGGCAAACTAAAGTACTACAGTGAGTATTACTCTAGGAGTCTCTTCAGAATCATATTAAAATAATTCAGGAATATTCTCAAAAAGTAAATGTGTAACTTTATTTTACAGCTATTGTAACTACTCCTTAAAAGATGAAGGAAGGTAAATGCCAAATTATTTATACAAAAGTATACCAAATAATACTAATTATGCAAAGATATGATCTTATTAATGGAATATTTGTATCTATATTTTGACAATTTATGAAGAATTCTAGAAAGTTGGGGCATGTTTGTCTGGACTTTTTTTCCTAAAATTTTACTGTTCCTTACGTGTCAGTGTCAGCTGCTAAATATGCCTTTTCCTTTTTAAAATACTGAGTATCTCCAGGTCATTCTTAAAAATACAGCTCTCCTCGTCCCACAAGTATATGCTACATGGGTAGAATAACCATTGACATTCTCTGTCACAGCTGACCACAAATCATTCCTAAAATTATTCTTTCTCAGGCTTTTTTTTAGTTAAAATCTCTACTGTGACACAGGTGAGAAACCACAGCTACTGGGTATATATTGAAGCCAACTGCCTCACTTTTTTTTTCTTTAAAATATTAATAAAACATGGGAACGAAAGGGGCTTTCCCTCCCTCATTAAAAACATAAGTTCTATAAAAATGATGAATTAAGAAATTTTTCTAAAACATTCCCCCTTCTTTTCAGCTCCTCATAATCATCTCTCCTTTACTGAAAAAAGTAAAGGAGAGATGAAGTGGATCAGTCCTGAGTTGCGATAAACCTGTGTGCTGCTGTCTGAATTGATATAGTTCAGCCCGGTGAATCTTTAAGAGATGCACTGAGACTGGAATGAGATCATCTACCTGAAATTATCTATCTTAAGATTCAATGGCTGCAAAGAGTGGGTAAAAATCTTCATGAATACTTGCTTCAGGAAAAGGAAGTATGGTGAGCATGACTGAAAAAACAGCCATGGCTTTTCAATGTGATATATAGATCCATTACATCTTACAGGAACAGCCACTGCTAGTAGCAAAAATCCAGGCAGGTTTAAGTAACTGGGCTGCACTAGCAACAGCATTTTCAACCAAGCAAAGGAATCGTCTCACGAGCTATCCCTTGTCTTTCTGTTTTTGTTCTCTGGCCTTTTCAGAATTTGCTGCTAAGCTAGAACCTGGCCTTTCCTTCTTACAGCTCACCTGTGATTTGAACAGTTTTGTGATGGACCAGATAACCCACAATGCAGCTAAACAGGGATCCTGTATCTCACACATTAGTTTTAACGGCATTACCCACTGCGTTCCGTCCTCTGGTTTGGCTCAAAAGGTGAAATGAGTCTGCTTTTCTATAAACATAAACTGGCAGTGGTCAGCAATCCGGTAATTTGATAACTGGTATTTTTATTAATTTCCATATTGCGTTCAATCTGAAGGCCCAGCCCTCTGCTGGGGTTCACTTTACCATTTGCATTGCATGGTGAATGCAGTGCTTACTAGTGCCACTTGTTTACCAGCAGTTTTACATCCCATTCACTTGCTGGCTGGTTCTTACAGCTTTCAGTGCACTGAGAGTGTGGTGAGAAGGACATGAAGACAGTGTGTTTTCTGACCCATGTAAGGCAGAACTAGATGCTTGCCATGGTCTTTTAGGGTGAATACATGGGGTGGAGCTTTAAGTCTGTCTTCTGCTGCCAGGCATTATATTTTATATGTAATTGCGTTTCTAGCACCCTGTTTGTGCTCAGGACCATATAATGATCTGGGTGCGGTACAGAGGAGATTCCTCTGTCTCTTCCCACTCCTCTGTTCCCTAGCTCTCACACTTGCTCTTCCCCTCCGCCATCAGGCAATGAAAATGCTCTGGCAGGGTACTTTAAATATATTATTGCTTCTGGGCTTTTTGCTGATTGGAAGGAGTTGTAGAGTAAAAAGGTGCGGAGATGTTTGTGTGATAAATGGCAATATATAGACTGGGATGCTTGGCAGGGTTGAAAAAATACTGTCATGTGCATTCAAGATGGAAGGGAAGGGAGGGGAGGGAGGCACGAGCTGTTAAAGTGAGTGGCAGCCACCTACAACCCTAATCCACATAAAACCCCTCAGAGCAGAGGGACGCACCCGGCCGGTTTGCACCGCCACAGAAGGATCAAAGAGAATAGCAGCCCTCGCTGCCGCCTCTGCCCCAGAGCCGCTCCTCGGCGGGAGCAGGCCCGGCCCGGCCCGGGTCACCCCGCCGCCCCTCGGCCCAGCGCCGCCGCTCCGGCTGGGGCAGGCGGGAGGAACACGCCGCAGCCTCAAAGGCTGGAGCAGCCAATGCACTTGTGCGAGGCCGGCCCAGAGCTCCAGGAGACACCGCGGCTGCCTGAGGCACCGTGCCTCCCGGAGCTGCTGCCGAGCGGCGCGGCTCTGCATCCCAATGCGCGGCGGGCGCGGTGATCCAGGGCCGGCCCGAGCCGCGGAGCGAGCCGCTCGCCACATCAGTATGCATCCTCTCTAGGGCTCCAGGGGAGGCACGGCGCGCAGTTGTACTGCTGCTGGATGAAAACTGAAAATATCTGTAAATGATTAAAATGGTAGGAGAGAAACAATCATAAATATTCATTATCTATCACTACTGATTTATTTTCCTAATGCTGTTGTTACTCACAGGACCAGATCTGCCTTGTTTTGGCTTCAGTAGCACATGTGCAGCACACTAGAATTTAGCGATAATTATGTTTGTATAAATGTAAAGCATCACACAGTTAAAGGGAATTACAGGTATGACCTTTGTGACATGCTGTGGGTTGTTTTGTTATCTCCAGAATCTAACAAACAAATGCACATGGTATTTAGAAGGTTCTGTACTTTTCAAACACACCTTTACAAGTAGCACTAAGGGAATATGATGCTTTAAGAATTAATTTAACAGCTTGACCTGTTCCAGAGCACTGCCTAATTATTATTGTAATGCTATTTCAGCTATTTCAGCAAGATTGTTTGTTTCGGTTTTTTTTTTTGGTTGTTTTTTTTTTTTTGCAAATGAAAGGAGTTGCACTTATCATTCTTGTGTATCCAGTATGATTTCATCTTAAATTGTTTGGTTGGAACTCACAGAGCTTTATTTAAGACTGAGATGAATAGAGATATTTTTGAGGTACATGAAATTAAGAGAAAACCAGTGTAATATTGAACAAATCTATTGTTCATCTGGTATTATTATTTTCTTTAAGTCTTCTTCTTCTTTAGTTTGCAGTCAAATGTTCTTTTCAGATCTGTTTTGATGTCATATTTTGCAGAGGAACTATTAATCTACAATCAATATGGCAAAAAGTAGGAAACAGTTGCAGTTTTTCATACAACAAACTGAGCACTGTCCTTCTATTTACTAAACAAGCCAAGTTTTCTAAAACATAGGTTGTTGGTTTGTTTTTTTTTTTTTAATAGTTATGTGGCCCAGATCCAGCAGGCAAACCTGTTTTACTGATGGGGTCTCTACTTATCCAGTGTTTCTGTCATCAGCCTGACCTTGCAGCTTTCTACAGTGCCATTATACCCTGGGTGCTGGCTTATTTTCATACAGCAGCCCCCAACTACTTGATCCCACTTCATCTACTTCATGGACACAGACATTTGTTGGGCTTATTAGCTCAGCAGGAGCCTTATCATATTTTGTATCTGAGGCTGTTGGAGATGTCAAGAGATGGAAATGCTGTGTAGCTTTTTATCCTCCCTTCTTGCACTTTCTCTGAGAGCCCAACAGTGCATTTGGATTCAATGCTCTCCTGCCACTAGCTGCTGAGATCTCTTTAAATATGTCTAGCTTTGCCATCTGTACCAATAACACTGCAAAGGCTTAGCCATGATTAGGCTGTCAAGATTTATTAAGTTAAAAAGTATCAAAGTTTCTTGCTGCAACCCCAGACCTTTTAAGAGTCCACCTTCTTTAGAAACCCTTCCCCCGCCTGACTAACACTACAGTCAATGTGCTTCGCTTGACCTTGACCAACATATGCACCCGGGGAACACTAATGAATTTGGGCCAATTCATCTTGGAACTCCAAATTTAATCAAGCTGACATGCCAGGGAAAGCAGACTGTAATTAACTCCTAGCATTTTAGGTAATCTGTAAATTTCATAAACTTAGCTCAATCTGTTCTGTGGTATTAAGCATTTTTTGTGGATTTGTTTAACAGACTAAAATTGTTAAAATAATACAATAATAACAATTAAAAAGAAAGTGTTGTATCATAGCATTAAATCCCTTTAAAAATTACTATGAGTCCAGGAGAATAGGATGCCACCAAACAATGTATGCTTAGCAGCCTGCCTAGTAAAACCAAGTGAATCCAGTGTTATCATTTCTTTTTGAAAATGAGTCATCCACTCATTTCATGATGTGCGTGTTATGAAAATGTACAATCAGTGAAAATAAAATAGAAAAAATCCCTTGCTCAGTGTTATCTTTCAATTAGTTTAATTTTGATGAAGAAGAGATAGGAGCACTAAAAACTAGCCCATAGGGCTCCTGTTTTGTTCTGCTTCATTTTATTATTTGTATAATGGTAGCACTCAGAGGTCCTGGCCAGGATCAAGGTCCCACTATGTGAAGTGCTGTATAAATGCAAGGTTCCAGCCCTGAGGGAAAAAATAATGCAGTAAAATATTGATTAAAATAAAAAAAGAACAGAAAAGAAAAAAAAAATCCCAACCCACCTACCACCCTAAATTAGACTTCTCTAAGACAAGTATTCAAATCTCAGGCTGAAATAGTTCCTCTGACTACTTTTTTTTTTTCTTCTTTTCATATCTACATGGAGCATCAACAGCATGCCTAAACTTCAGCCTCTCCACAGGGGTCCTGGTAGGTAAGAAATTTTGGCACCGAATACAACAGAAGAACAAAGTCAGAGCTCAAGCAAACAAATTATTATATATGTATGTAAAAGGAAAAAGCCCTACTAATAGAGGCTAAAACCATCACTACATTTACAGCATATCATCTCAGAAATTATAAACCCTTTATTTTTATATGTAGGAGTTAAGGAAAGTATTAAAAGCAGGACCATACTAAAGATTGAAACATATACGTACATACATACATATTGTATACACATATTTCCTGCAGACCTTGTTAAAGGGAAGCAATCAAATAACATCAGATATTGCTTCAATCAAATAAATGTTAATTATTTAACTTCAGAGGCAGAGAAGAGCCAGAGCCATTAATTTAGGTTCACTTCCTCAATATGTGTTTTGTAAAAATACCACCTTTTGGAGATCTTTCTATTATTTTTCAACCTAAAAATTGAAGGATGAAGGTTTTTAAGGCAGACAGCACCACAAAGAACTACACTGAATGTGAAGTTCCCCTACTCCTGTTGATCTTTGTGGTCTTCCTTTTCAAAGAGAAGGATGAACAGCATTTTACTGATAACTAATGAAAATTCTTCACTTTTGGAGTATGTACATACTTCAATAAATGCATATACAATAAATGTGCAGGGAGTGACAAAAGGAAGAATTTACCTTAAACTTTTCACACTGATTATGGTAGCTGTGGCTAGAAAGGAGGAATAAGGTCTGTTCTCAAGCATGACATGCAAACACATACACACACAGAGTGTTTACACACATAACGATCATATACAGCAATACATATATTCTGTAAGATGAGATTTTGACTCTGCTCCAAATGTTGATGCTTTTTTAGGTGGACAAATCAGTCATGCAATGTCTTTCATGAAAATATTTCTCATAGTGAAGAAACCACAGCATAACACCACATGGTCATAGAAGATTCTTTACTGTCTTGTGGCCAGCACAGTCTTTCATTTCTAAATGCTCTGTACCAAGGGGAATAAAGCCAATTCAAGGCTTCGTTCTCTCACGAGGCTGGAAATGCTAGGCATAAATTGCTTCTTCTTTCTCTTGGTATATGACTATGCACATGCATGGATCACAATCAGAAAAAAAAAAATTTGGTTTTTGTGCAAACTCAGAGAGCTGAATGATGAATCTTATGTGTCCTCTGTCTATATAAATGTAAAAAATCTACAAAGGCCTCTTTCTTAATGTATAGAGTACCCAGGACTTTCTTTTGAACAACAAATAAGCACCATTCAAATACTCAGTTAAGAAAGGTGGAGTCTACATAGACAAGGCCAATAATGTGCTGCATACTTTCAGAGCTTTAAAAAATGTCTTCACATATGTTATTATGATTTATTAAGCAAATTCTTGACCCTAATAGCTAGTAAAAGCTAGCAAAGTGCAACTGGCTACTTTAATGACCGGAAACATAAATGCTGGTTCACAGAAAGTAATCTCCCAGCCATCATAATGTGCTATAGATCTTTGAGGACACTAAACACTTGACCAAAATGATCTCACCTGCTGTCAAATACTCTCTAAAATCCTTTCCTTGACTGGTCAATGAGAACACTGTGGTGAAAAGATATGGCTTATATCAACATATTGGAGACATCATCATCATCAGGCTACATGCAGGAGCAGACAATGGATATTGTTTCGGTGTTGGTGATGGGTGGCTTCCAGTGACTGGCTTAAGAAGTACCCAAGGTGGTGTAGAACAATTTTTAAGTCAACCTCAGCTGATTGTGAGAGAGTTGTAAATCTATAGGTTACCTATATGGACCCCTGCATGGATTAATCTCACTCCTTTTCAGAGATCTCTGGAGATAATTGCAATACCACAATTTTGCTGAACTTTCACCAGCTCCACCACCTCCATCTTAGCCTCTACAACCAGTGTTATCTCCCAAAAGATGGAACATAAAATGATGAGAAAAGTTTAAGTTGATGCAAGGATCTGGAGAGCTAAAAGGCCACTCATAGCTGAACAAGACACTTTAAACTTTTAAAGCAACCTCCTAAAGGGAAAAGTAAGTTAATGCAAAACACTGAAAGGAGCAATCAGTAATGTTGACTGTACCTTCAACAGAGGATATGCCCCCACTAGCTGATAATGTAGAACAATCTTGAGGCTGTATTAGATTCATAGATAGTCCTGACTACAGAGATAATTGTGGTAAGAAATGGTTGTGCTCCCACTTCCCCAAGAGGCTGTGCCTATTGCTGTCAAAAGAAGATCTGGAAACTGTGATTCATGCTTTTATCATCTCCATGTTCCTAACTTAGGGCTAAGGGCTCCACAGAAGTTTCATCTTGTGCAACACTCAGCAGCCCACCTCTTAAGCAGGAAAACCTGCCAAGAGATCATAATGGAAATCTGCACACTCTAATGGATTTCTGCATTCATTATCCAGATACAAATCAACTTCCTGGTCCTTATATTTAAGGATATTTTAGATACTGGCTCTTAGCCAAGATCCACCATGCAACTTTGCTTATTGAAAATGCTGAAGTCTATGCAACCTATGTTCAAATGCTCAGAAATGTTTCATATATTTGGCTTCTGCCCCTGGAAGGAAAATTTAACATAATTCAAGATGTAGTGTGAATCACATCATCTCACAAGCAAATCTTTCCATAATAGTGTGGCTTTAGGAAGAATGACAAGAAGTGAAAGAAAAGGAAGGAGTAAAGTGAGAAGAAAAAAAATGAGGAAAACATATATGCCTCTGAAACCTGTAACCTGAAGTACAGATATGGACAGAAGCTTTTTGTAAACATCCATAATTTACTTTTGAGTGTGAGAATTACAGACTTATTACATGTGTTGATAGAATTAGTGACATATAAAACTTTCTGCCCAAGAATCTTAGAATCTGAGGGTACTCATATGATATGCTGAAAGGGAACAAAAGGAAAGAGAGAGATGAGTTGGGATGGAGATAAAACTTATACAATTGCAAGGAAAGTAAGAAAGTATTTTTGTATCTATAGACAAACATCCTCAATGCTTTTTTGGCTACTGAAAGCTGACCTACCAAACGTTTCCTTTAAAGTAAACAAGGAAAGAAGGGGAAGAAGAATGAGAAAATGAGGGTAGGATGTCAGCTAATAGGAGGTAGAACCTTAATTTTGTATTTTTACATGTATTTTGTTGCAGCATTAAGTAATGTATATTTTGAGCACATCTAGGAACTACTTGGTCACATTTAGCTAGTTCTAAAAGTGTGTTGTGCATATCTGCTGCTTCAGTTAGAGCTTATTTTGGTGTTTTAAGTAATGTTTACAGGAAAATGTACACAAAAATAAATCCTCATTCCTAGGTGTAAACACCACCAAAAATAATTATTTGGAACCAAAATCGTTTCATTGTATTTTTAATTTTTTCAAGTTAATACATTTCCCAAGCACATAGAAGTAAAGTTCTAGTGTTAAGAGGGAGATACTAAAGATCCTAAATTGTAAATTTTTCACCAGGATCAGTGTTCTCCGAATTTGAGCTTTTACTGCTCTAAATTGCTTGTGTTCACAGTAAAGAACTTTGAAACTGAGGACACAAAAAATATTAATTCTACTGCATTATAACAGTATGACAGGCTTGTCCACTGGCTAGTTTCCTGATAGTCTGCCTAGTTTTATTCTAGCTCCTCCCAGCTCTCTCAGAGCTACTAAGCATGGGCATATGCATCAGCAGTGGTCTCTAGGCTGAAGTGACCATTAAAGATATTATGTGGTGGAATCTCTACACAAATTAGCAGGTACCTTCTAGCTCATCAAGAGATGTGGCTTTCTCCATGCTAATCTACATCTGAGTTTCACAAACATGGAGATTCAGGGATAAGGCTCCAGTGGAATCATAAAATATTTGCTAGTCTGTCATTAACATGAACCTGGTTGTTAGTGGGGTGGAGTACTCCATCTACTTTCTGGCTCTTGCTCCAAGACTGCTGACAGATTTATGTGAAGCAGAATTCGTACACACTTCTAGCTGCTGCCCAAAATGGTGAAGGTCTTATTTTTTTTTCTCCCTGCAGATGGACAGTACCAAAGTGCAGCTAATGCTGTCACATTAAGTGACTCCAATATTGTAAAGTCGAAAATAGGTAAAATGGATAAACATTTTTTTGAAATTCATCCAAATACTATTACAGTTTATTTGTATAAGGCAAACAGTAGGCTAGGCTATTAAGGCAGGGGAGAAAACAGAGTATTTTCCTCTAAGACCTTATAACCTAAGCAGCATATAAACAAGGAACCTGGTCTTGGGAGACGCTGAGCTCATACATACTACAGTGATAAGTACAATAAAACAGCCTAGGTTAGATTCCTAGAGCATCTTAATTTACTCTGAGATGGTGAAAGAAGGTTGGTGTTAGAGCCTGTTTGATGCAAGAGATAACAAAACAAACTGTTAAAAAGAGCAAGAGTTCAGAGGACCAAAGCTAAGAATAATTTTGGGAAGGCTTTGAAGAGTATAGGATGCTATTGTTGAAAGGATAAGTAGTGAGTACTAGATTTCATTAATTAGGTGTAAAACATCAAGACTGATGTCCCTGATTTTAGGATTTTTCTTGGTTTTTATTGCTGTTTAAGAATCACTGCTCCCACAACATCATGCTAACTTCACTGAGTTTGAGATTAGCTGGGGCAATAGCTGGGGAGATAACCTCAGACTTGTGTGTAAAGGAGTGTGTTTCAGGTCCTGCTTTAGGCTCTGCCACCATTTGGTTGGGGTTGTCTAGATGGAAAAGGTAGATACTAGTAAGCATAAATGTGAATTTATGATAGTCTGGCTACACTGCACAGGGATTGCCTTTAGTGGAAAGCGCAGTGTATAGCACCAAACAATGCATACTAGGAATATCCATGCAAAAAGGTACCTATTTAGACAGGAATGAAGACAGAATACTTAAGAACTTATTATCTAAACAACAGATTAAGAAACAGCCCATTCCTAAGAGGCGGTGCAGTTCATGCTGTATTAATTCACCCCCTCGCTTACTGAATACTAACTTCTTGTATGGACAAGCAGCATTCAAGCCTTGCAAAAGTGTGAATGGTTAAAGTGATCTCATATATCCCTTTTAATGGGACATCATGTAGGTAGTGTCATCGGTAGCCAAACCATTTAGCTTTGGAAAGCTCCCTCTTACACAGCTGTTGCTTACAGGTGGAACAGTAACACCTGCAGCCATAGCTGATAACATTCACAAAGTATGCCAGAGGTTCTGTCTCTATGAATGGAAATGAGAAGACTGTGAGAAGTCACGGAAATATATTTTGCTCATGACATGTCCTCACTGCCTGAGAGTCCTCCCAGCTGTTGGGTGATGTCTTCCTCAGTGCAATAATGCTCTCAGCTCCTAACACTTAGCATCATTTGTTGGTATTTTTCTGTGTGGGCAGCAGCTGCTAGAAATGCTCAGGCATGTTAGAGGGACTCCAGAGGGAGTGCTTTGTTTATCTCTTCTAGAGCTGCAGGTCCTCATAAGATGGCACACACACTGCAATGTCATTCAGTGGCTTAGGAAAATCTGCCTGGTCCATAAAGGAATGTCAGCTCAGAATTTCCTAGGTGTATATAGTACAAAAGGTTCAAAAATTATATTTCATAATTCACCAAACAATAAAGCAATTTCTGGAATTGAACAGTTCTGTTCAGTCCTTTAACTCTTTATAAATTTATGAGTGGGTTTGTGGCCTGTCACTAATAGGTCTCTAAATTAATAAGCTGACGTGTATTGCAGCACTCTCTAGGGCAAACTTCCTTCAAGTTTAGAGTCTAGCGACCTGCCTTATGTCATGCTGTAGATTCAGCCTTAGCAAAGGGTGGAATTTTCAGCCTGCTTTTTGTTCTGTGATAGTTTACCGTAAGTCAGCTTCCCTTTCTGTGTCATCAGTTAATATTAAAAGCAGAAAAAACAATCATCACTGTCTTCTAGCACTGAACAAGAAGATGAATATCTTTTTTTAATGGGATTTTTGAACAATGGGAAGAGAGAATGGAGCTCTTTTACTTCACAGAGTCTTTCAAAGGAGAGTGAAGGTACCACTGTTTCATTATGTGCAGGCCATGGTTTAGGTCTTTAATCTCCATAGCTGCTCAGAGTTGGGAGTCTTGGGCTGCCATGTGTGCACTCAAAGCTGCATACCTGCTCACCACCTCTGGTACTGCCAACCTAACCATGCACCAGCAGGAGGATAGGAGGTTACATTTGCCATGGCACAGCTGGACCCAAAGGATGGTACTCTGACTGCCCAGAGATTGCAGATATTCTAGGCATCAGAGGCAGAGATATATCCTGCATAAAGGGGCTAGGCCGGGCTAGTTTTTTTATGCTATACTCATGTCTTCCTGCTCACCCAAGAAATTTCTACAAGCCTGTACTCAAAGAAATGCCTAACCTCACTATGGTAACAAGCCACAAAGAATGGGGCATCATATTGCCGGCTCATTGTATGAATGTGCTTTTTGCCTCCTAAAGAGCTTTGTGATTCCTGCCTGCAAACAGGTAAGTCTCATACCCCTCACACCCCCTTGTGCACCGAGCTCATCTGTGTGAGGTGCTACACATTTGTCTTATCTGCACTGGAAGACTAATGTACTGTGGGTTTAACTGGGCCTGTGAAGGGAACAGCATGTGACTAGATATAGTCACAAAAGTATATCAGGCTATTAGTTATTTAAAAATGGTCAAAGAGATAAAAAATCAATTTGGGGGAGGAGGATTGTGAACAGAAATAATGGAGTAAGCACTGCAATACACCCATCTTCTCCGCATTTAACTGTTCAGTCCCCACATGTGCAGAAGGAAAGCACGCTTTAAATGAGACATTCAGCTGGCATAAATCAGGGAGCATCTCTGAAATCAGTGGTTTCACATCTGTGCATCAGCTAAGCACACTGTTGCAGAGTTTTCATCATGGAAGACCAAATGAGTATGATCGCTGCATATTATACAGGAATTATTTAGTAGGCAGAGGCTAGCTCTCTTGCTAAACAGGAACCTATTACAGAGGGAATGCATTCATATACAGCAGTAAAATGCCTGCAGTTCTGATTAAATAAAGAGAAAGGCACAAACCCATGGAAATTAATATTTCTGTAAATCATAAAAGTAAGCCCAAGCTTATTAACAATTTTTATAGGCATTCTATAAAACAGAACAACTATATATGTGAGAAAGGGAGAGAAAGACAAAGAGACAGAGACAGAGTGAGAGAAAAAAAGACAGAGACAGAGAGATAGGGAGAAAAATGTTTTGGATGCAGAGATAGAAAGGGAGAAAAATCTTTAGGATGCATGCAGCAAAAAAGTATTTTGAACAAGAATAAAAATAAAGATCAGAGTTCAAATTAAACTGCCACACAGTCTCTATATGTGATCCGCTCATTATATATTTATTGTTTCTTGACTACTGAAAAATGATCACTATCACTGCTATTTTCATGTGACTTTCAAAAAAAAAAAAGAAAAAGAATACATGTTATCTTCTGTATTATCTCAGTAGGCTAGGTTATATACTGCACATAGTTAAACACAAAATGATGAAACATTCATATAGGCTGCTCTCATTTCCTAGCTTCTCATTTTTACACAGAGCACCTAGATTTGCCAGAATCCTTCTCTCCTTTGGCAAGAGGGCAAGCAAGCAGTCATTTCAGAAACTGGTGCCAGTGCTACCTATGAGTCAGCGTGATGTATTTAATGCTCCATTTGTTAGAGGCTAAGTACATTACCCCTACAGTGCCCTAACCTCTAATGGCTCAGTGCCAGGGAGCCCAAGTCTGGTCCTGAACCTGTATTACTACTCCACATTTTACTGCAGTGTCAGTTGTCTCTAATACATACATTAGATCTAGGCATCAGAGTGCATCATTTTAGCATTAGATTCTGGTATTATGAAATGTATCTATTTCAGAATATTTCTTATTTCCCTGTAATGCATCAAAAACGGGAATGAAAAATTAGACGTGAATTTGAAGTGCAAAAATTTTATGTTTTCATCGTTCTGTGCTAAAGCTGGAGTAAAAATATAGGTGTTTGTAATATGGTGCACAGATCTGACATATAGCTCTTGATGTTCAGGGTTAAATTTAAATCTACATTGCCTGGTTACCAATCTCCGCAGTTGCACCCAGGCAGGACTAGGAAAGATTGATGATTGTGATTGTGAGATTAATCCTGTAATGTTTACAAGACTTCTGAGCTGAAACCTGGTTGGTCATATCATGCTATCCAGAGAAGGCCGCTTGGCTTGCCAGGGTAATTTCTTCTGATGCAGTAAATAACTAGGCATAATGAAAATACTCTGATGTATTCTACTGCCTGATTGATGCTCTGCATGCGATATGGCAAAGCAGTGCACTTCCTATCACAAATTTACATATACAAACCAGCAGAAGAAGCATGATAATGTCAGCATCCTCCAGAAGCCCTAGGATGCTACACAATTTTATAGCAGTTATGAATTACTGTTGACCTTTCTGGCCTCTTATACCAGTATGCTAGACTCAAGCATATTGAAAGTCATCAGTCTGAAGCAGTCATTCTTTACATAATTATGGCTATTTGTGTGTGGGAGGATGGTGTTTCTTTTATTGTTAAAAATTAGCATTAAAGAATATCACTGCTGTGATTGAATGGCCCATCTGTTTTAAGGATATATTTTAATAGAAACAGAGAAAAGTATGATTTGAACTCTGCAAACTATTTTTATAAGCCAAAGAATGCCAAAATGTGGACTTTTACAATTCAGTACTTAATGAAAGAGCATGGCTAGTGTCCTGGTTTCAACACAGACCCCTTTTATTTTTTTTATTTTTTTTTAACAGGCTAAAAGGTCTTAGCACTTAGCACTATCATTTAAACTAAATTTCTTGCTGGATTTTGCAAGTCTAAATTAACGGGAAATATTCAGTATTGGTATAAAAGTCTTTCAAGTACAAATATAGATTAAATCTTTGAAATCATGTAGATGCATTAGTTAAAGGAGCTTCCATATTTCATACTAAATATTTGAATAATCAGGCTTTCAGAACATCACTAAAACACAGCTCCTTATTATCATTTGCATTTTAATGTCCTTAAAATTATTACACTAAGGGAAATGTTTTTGATACATTACAGCATTTCCTCTAAATGTGTGATTATGTTAATGGGTTTTCAATCAGGATCCTAGCCTGACACCATAGGAAAATTTATGCAAAGTTCATACCCTGTCAGGGCCTTTAATCAGGACCATTTATTAGACCCCTGCCTTCTTTGATGGTTGCTGCTCCCTTTATTAAATATACTGACTTGGCCATCTGAAGAAAAGGACAATAAAAGGTTACTGGGGATGAAAGCATGAATGCTATTTGCTCATGTTTCCTTTACAGACACTTCTTCAATAATTAAGGAAGGGCTTTCTTTGGCCTTTTAGGCTTTTGAAGTGCATATCAAACATAACACTTAGTTCTTGTTTTTATGGAATGTTTAATGCACAGATTTAGGCTTAAGCATAAGTAAACTAACTTAGAGGCTGCTAACAGAATTAATTTAAATAATTTTCACAAAAATCACTGCAGTCACGTATGTCTGCTGACTAGTTGAGCTATATTGAAGTGAGGCAATTAAACTTACTGTAATTTAGAGAAATACTGAAAACAATGGCTTCCCCGCTGCTTCTTTTTTCCTTATACTGGTTATTTTTCTACCTTTTTTCTGGGCAAACCTTGGCATAACAAAGTCATCACTGCATCTGATAAAACAGCTTTCAATGTGAGAACTGTTTCCAAGATCCCTCAATATATATGCTAGTTACTTTATAAAATTATTTAATACACTGCTTAAGGATTTATAGGAGGGTTGAAACTGGCATGAGTGACACTAATTTTTCCCCTGGATCGCATGCAGAGAAAAACACAACAAACAGCAGATCTAACTAAGTAGTATTGACAACCTGGGGTTTGGATACAAATTCAATATGAGAAAACAGACTCACTTCAATGAAATACAAATAAACAACGAATTCTGTTTTGACATGTCTAAATAGGTAGTAGGTGACTGAGAGGCTTGGGTCTCATAGGAAAGCCATTAGTGGAGCATTTGATAGGAAAACGTTTGATTTGAATGCAAGTTGCGTTTCCCCTCAGGGGGTGATCTGAGTGGTATACTGGGGATTCACAGGCGCCCTTTTCACTAGAAAATGCCTGCTGGGCTGTATCTTGATAAATGAAATTTGTAGGATCTCCTAATACTAACAAGTATATAACTATATCATCTATTTAGAAGGCATGCTAATTATATTGGTTCACTGATGTTCATTTTCTCATTCTGCAAAAATATATTAAAAAGTTTTAATAATGAGCACCTGGGTCAATTCTATGTCCAGCCTGGGAAAAATAATAATACTTCATTAGTTTAATTATCAATATTTATTGCTCTGAAAAAAAGGAATTCATTATTTTTCCCCACAAGCAATTGGTAAATATTCAGTGAAATGATAGGATTGCAGCAAGAAATTAGTTACATAAATGGAACTGACCTGATCTACAATAGAGTCTTTAGCTAAGAAACTTTAAACTATATAGTACTCTGCCATCTTTTTTTGCCAGAAACTGTATCCTAAATATTATCATGGCCGTCATAAGTATTCATAAAATGAATCATCTCCAACAAGATATTCAGATGGAAACAAGTACATTCTTTTTAGTATTTAGATATCTACATGCCTTTGTGTACATCTCTTAAGATGGTAGGTGTTTTTGAAACAAATGATTTGATACCTAAATTGTACAGTAAAAAATAAGCAATATATTTGAGAAAATGAGGAGATTTGGCTTTATTCTCACATTGGAATCTTACAGAAAAATAACTAAGGTGTTATTATATACACTAGTGTGTGAACCCCCCCAAAAACCATTTAAATTTCAAACTGTTCCAGTCACAAAGCAAGAGTATTAGAAAAATACGGGGTTCAAAAGAAATGAATGAGGCACTAAGGAGTTAATGTTCAGAGATGAACCTTGGAGTTAGGGATTGTTTATGATGCCAAAAATGTTGCTGAAGGTAATCTTAGTAAAACAACCCTTCAAAATTAGTATTACATTTAATTGCATGCATGTGTTTCTGATATGTCTCATCAGTGTTAAGCATCATTTTATCTTTCTGTTTGTCCACACAAAGAAGCCAGCAGACTGAATGATACTGGTAATGCCTGTTAGTTTGAAAGCAGAGAATGGACGGTATGCAGCTTAAAGCACATCAAAGAAAATGTAACAGGACCTCAGTATGTCTTCCTATTAGACAACACGTTGTTACTACGTAGAAATACTATTTCTCATATTTATGTAGTTTAGCAGATCAGAAGATACCTTTCAGAATTAGTAATTAGTAAAAAAAACCAAAACCAAAATAACAAAAAATTTTTCCCTTTCAGTAAGGTAGATAAATGAAAAAAGAAATTTTATACTTCCATGAATAAAGAAAGCAGGAGGATATTAATTCATGTAAGACACAGTTTACTGGTTTATGTCGAAGTAAGCTATCCTGATTAGCTAAATGGATCAAGTGTAAGGACATTAAAAGGGATAAGGTGGCTTCTGAACATATAAGAATATATAACATCATATAAATATATATATGTATTTGTTCTATATTGTTCATGTGCATGCACACACATTCTGCATATGTTAGGCCTTCTGAGAAAGAGGCAAACAATATAGATGAAAATCAGCATCTGCAAAAGGCAGCAATCCCATGATTCCATCTGAGCCAATCACTTAACATATCATTCATAATGCTAGCCTGCTTTCATCATCCTCACCCTGTCACTGGCATCTTTCTTCATTTTCTTCTGCTTCTCAGTTCCAAGAAAGTGGAACCACTGTATCATTTACTGTCCACAACCTAAGCTGCTGATTTAAAGGCTGATTTTTTATTTTCCATAATGTCATATAACTATCCTTTCTGCTTGCTATAAAAGTTTAAGTTCAGAAAGATCTTGGGTAATTTTAACACTGAGAGCTGTGCAGGGAGCTCAATTTTCTCATTTTTCCCTCTGACATTCTTCCTTTCTTTACAAAATTTATAATTACTAGCTTTTAAAGAATGTGATATTCAGTTTCCCCTTCCTTTTTCTTGTTTGTTTTTTTTAATTTTTTAAAATTTTTTTGTTTTTTTGTTTTTCTTTGTTTTGGTGTTTTTTTTTTTATTTTTGGCTTCCAGGGTTATACAGCTAACTAATGTAGGAAAACTTAAGTAGCTTTTATTTATGCTCAAGAAAATTTCCAAATTACTAAAAAATTCTGCTATCATTTTTTTTCTTTAATGACAAGAGACATTATATTTATTAAGCATATTCCCCCAATGTTGATAGTTAGATTGCTTTTATTAATGATTCCTAAAATCAAATGCAGGGCATTTTTTTCTTCCCTTTTTTCCCCCCATATTATTATTATTGTTACAGTGGACAGTGATGACTCTGTGTCTTAAAACCTAATCACTAGTGCCTATTAAATTTGGGTTTCATATGTTGCTGGAGGTAGAACTGATTATCATAGTGAATGAAATACTTGTTTGGCGTATTCCCAGAGGGCAAAAAGTCATTCTTCAAGGTGATGCATCTCATTTGAGGAATACATTAACAATTGAAGGCAGTTAAAAATACATGTGAACTCCCAGTGAGGCAAATCTGAGGTTGACCACATATATTTACTGACTGACTCTTGCCTCATTCAGGGGAGAAAACTGTGATATGGAAGGCTGGTTCCTGCAACACATGAGACCTTAATTTACAACTCTAATGTGGCAAGTAGATCATAGCTGCTTAGAAAATATTTAGGATTTAACGCTCTGTATGGGTTTAAGATGTCTTTTGTATCTTAGAAGGTTAAAGAAAAAGTATGAAAAAAGATAAGGCTCAACAGCATTAAAGGTCAAGTTTGTGATCGAAATTAACTTCTTATTTCAAGGTTGTGTGATAAAATAAAGAATAAGACAGATGCATTTTCGAAACCATGCTGAGATCCACAGTGAAAAGTTTTATACAATAGAAAACAGGAGACAGGCTACATTAAGGCCAGCATTATTGCTATGAAATGCCAGGTTACAGAATGATTGCATTAATTGCAGCAGCACCTTGAACAGATGGAGTGATACAGAGGATATCCTATACAATGATGAAACATATTACTGTAACAAATGCTATTTTTCCTCCAAATCCATTTCCATTAGTGGAAAATAAAGCAGAAATAGAAAGAAAGCCAGGGTACCAAATTTTCTGAAGTAGAGCTGGGCACTAACCAAGTGAAATATGAAATGTAAAGCAACATTGTGTAATAAAACCTAACCCCCACCAAAAGAATGCAGTATTTGAGCTTGTTTTGTCATCAAATTAAAACTTAAATTCTACCATGTAGCTTTTTATTTATTTGGAAAAAAGTGATTTTTCAAAAGGTATAAATATTAACATTCTGATGCACAAGGAAGCACTGCCAATTTTTCAACCTTTCTTCCAGCAAATAGATTCAGACAGACAGGAAGTTTTGCAGAAGAGAAAACAGAGGTAGATCAGACTAGAATGCTTTTCATCTCCAAATAGTATCTTCCTGCAAATTCAAGAAATGGTAATTTTAACTGCAAAATATATTCATATATGAATGCATTCATATGTTTCACCCCATTACAAAGCCACCATTAGAGTGAGAACATGTGTACTGAAAGACACGGGATAATAATTACAAAACTGACATATGTGTCGCTATCAAAAGAAGTTCCAAGGCAAAAACAAAGACAAAATCCATTAGGGTTTTGCTCCCTCCACCCCCCAAATGTTAACACCTAAATTCTGAGTAGCATCATGACATCTCTGCACCACAACCCAAGCCATTCTCAGTTCCCAGGTACATTATAACTGAAACATCTTGCAATCTGCCCCTCAGTACAGTCAAGATATCACAATATTTTACTGCAGTCCGTCAATTTGTATGTTTCTTGAAACACAGAACTGCTGTGTGATTCCAGGATATCCATTTTCCAAGGCAGCCGCTGAAGGCAGAGTGGGAGGTAGTGAAACAGAGAAATAGGGTAAGGATGGGAAGGGACAGAATTTTATCAGGAAACACCACTCTCATGGAAGGAATCATTTATGCAGTCCATAATCCAAATTGTTATACAAGAAATCCTTCACTGAGGCTACAGATCTAACAATACATATAAAGCAAAATTGCATGGACCTGTCGAAGTTGGCAGAGACATATGGGGCTGGAAAGCCTGAGGATTCTGCACTGAGAATGATGAGTTAGGATTTACGCAGGGAGCTCTGTCTGTAAGTGTGATTAGCCAGATAGGTGAAAAGGAACCTAATGCTTAGTCAGAAATTCCATGAAAGGGGCTGTTGAAAAATCAGGAGATATGGTAAGAAGAAAGCAACAGCCCAGATGTGCCTTTGGGGAAAGCCTTAATGCCTTACCTATGGCTTGCTGAAAGCCAAGGGTAGGTCTGGTTAAAATTACCATCTCGTTGTGGAGTTGCACATCTAATAAGCTATTCAATAAGATCCTTAATAAGGACCTACAGAATCCAGAGCCATTGCAGAGAGGCACCTGTCAGAGTCAGTGAGCTGTACTCATAGCTTGAACATGCTCACAGGTGCACACTTTTGAAGAGGATGTATAATCTTGCCTTTTGGACTCCAAAAGTAAATCTACCACATATTTTGATGTTGGATTGCCCCACTCAATTTAATTTACAAAATAAGTAACTGAGGAGCCTTAACCCTTGGATTCTAAAATCTGTCATTTCCTTCCCCAAGTCCCTTTTTAGATTCCCTTAATCTCTCTGTTTCTCAGGTTTTCTATGTCCTTCCTGAAGTATGGTTGAATATTTATCCTACTCACCCTTTTCCTGTGCTATGTACAAAGTGAAATTGCATTCCATACTGCTACCTGGTATTGGTTTTCTTTTCATACCACAGGGAAGTGTGAGCCATGGAGGCTCACACAGGTCCTGCAGAAAGGACCAGCAGTTGTCTCTGACTGACTCAGTATTGTATTTCAAGTCCAAGTCACTGCTGTCTAGAATTATTCAGATCTCTCACAAGAATCCTTTTTGATTTTCACTCTCCAATATGTTATGTTTTATTGTGTAGTGCTAAAACGTACAAACCCCACCCATTTGAATAAGCCATTCAATCACTTTCTGAAAGTTAGATGTGCTCATCATTTGCTACCACACCAACATCTGTATCATCTGAAAAACGTGAAATTGACATATGCATTTTTGATTAAGAGGTTAGCTAACACTGGATCCAGATTTGAAATTCTGGACCTGACTGGAAAAGTCACTTTATTGTTTTCTAGCAATACTAATTTCTGTCATCTGTCAAGTTGTATCACCCATTAACCACATAGGGTTCAACCTATGATTAACCATAATATCTTTTAGTAATAAGTCAGTTGGTTGGAAGAAGTCCCCATTACCAGCAGAATGTTTTTGTAACGGAAGTCTTTAATCCTATTAAAAGGCTCAAACAAAAAACTCCATACAATTTGATGACAATTCCTGTCTTTTCAAAAATAACTTGGCATAGATTATACTTTTTCCTCTTATAATTAAATTTCTAGCTACTTTGTGAGTAATGGCTTTTTAGTTAAATTTAGCACCATTCAGTCCCATTAGTAATTCTCTGGCTTAACTTCTGAACTTTTTGAAGTATTTGGAAATCACTTACAGTTTTCAAGTCCCTAGGAATTAGCCCTGTTTTCCATTTCTCTGTGGTTAACATTTATGATTTAGAGATATACTGGGTGGTTACCAAGTGTGAGATATCTTGGCCAGTTAACTTAAAACTGTTAAAAATCTTTGCCACAATGGGTAAAATTACAATTACAAGAGCATCATATGGGACAGGTACAGCTCTCTGTTTCAAATAAGTGAAATACCTGCTGAACGTTCCTGTCTTTATACATCAGTACATGATCAAACAAACTTAGCAGTGAACCTATAGATGTTGCCAATAAGATTTTTAAAGCAGTCTTACTTTTTTTTATTCTATGGGAAATTGATATTTCATTGAAACTTCATCTTTCCTTTAGTTCTCCTAGAGGTTTTAACTTCCAGCTTATATCTACTTTCATTTGCTTTCCCATTTTTCCTTCCATCATATACTGCTATTTGTTCTATTGTTATGTCTATAGCAGTTTAAAGCCAAGAAATCCAATATGACATTTTCTAAAAAATTCTAATTTCATTGATATATATCAGGATAACCTTGAGAATGTTTTACTTGTTAATACTTGCAAATTTGGGAAAATCAGCTACTTTAATGTAACAGTATTTATATCAGTCACCAATACTGCTGTATTTGCTTTTTAAAATTTTTGAAGTCAGAAATTCACTTTATTTATCCAAAAAAATCATAGTATCATAGAATATCTCAAATTGGAGGGTATGCCTAAGGAACATTGAGTCCAACTCCCTGCTTCTTGCAGGTGGATGTGTGCCTTCAGATGCCTGATACCCTATTATACATCTCTGATGAAACATTTTCTCTACTATATTTAGAAACTCAGTTTTAAAATTAGCTGCATGAAATACATTCTAAAGAAACAATTTTTCCTATGGGTGAATGCTTATGGAAGCCTTGATGTTCCTCCTGATTTGAACAGGTGTTTTGTCAGATGCCCACCTCTAACACCATCAAAGCTTTGCAGCAGGCACAACTTAAATCCGTAAATATCAAAGGCTTTGTGATTTTTGTAATATCTGCCCAAACAAATCTCTGATGTAACGTGCTACCTTGTGTATTCTGCTACATTCTAACCTTGCAAGATTGGTTTAATGCTTAGCTTTAATTATCCGTTCAAATGAAAAGTCCTGGTGAGTTTCAGTAACCCACTTTGTATTTCTTCTTATGCATTATTATCCTATCTTGTTAATAAATTCTCAATAGCAATATCTCTGAGTTTGGATTTATCATATGTAGGATACCAAAATAAGTTCCTGGACATGCACATTTCATGTCAGCAGTGGTGTCTAGTTTTGGAAGCCTTCTTCTTGGGATCGAAAGGAAAATTTTGTGGACTCTGACTAAATAATTTCTTCTTGGCAGTGAGCTATTATATGCTAATTTTTGAATTATGCTGAACAATTCTATTTTATTCATAAAACACTTACAATCAGTTTAATATGCAAACATTCATCCATTCTTCCTTTTAATCTATATCCTACCAGAGAGGAGTGCTTTTCTGCTTACATATCACCCTGGTGTCAATTCATCTTACATTATGCTCTCTATTCCTCACCCGTTTTTCTGGGGTCAACTTCCCAGGAAGAATGTATCCAGAGGAAGGAAGACCAACAACTTCATCTCTGCTGAAGGCAGATGTTTTTAGCAAACTTGAATCTCATAACATTGTTTTAAAATATAAATGCATCTTCCATCTACAATTTGATTTGGGGGCTACTCTCCCACTTTCTTCAGAAGGATACTTGGGAAATAAAAAAGGCTTTCTTCCAAAATATCTGTGTGTTTTGTTTGTCACTTCAAAAATCTAATCCCTGCTGTTACAACAAAGTTTTATATGACTATTCCTTTCTAAGCTCCAAATGCTAAGGTACTTGTGTTTGTATGGGTGTCTGTGCACAGGTTGCAAGCTCTTACAGATGACAGTTTCACATGTCATAAACATTCCTATCCCACAATGCCTGATCTGTGACTGTCCCAAAAATATACACTCCTGCCAACTTCTTCAAAGCTGCCACATATTCAGAGAGTGCTCGCCCTTCTAGCTGATTTCCCTAGTGTAGTTTGTATCATTCTGCAATAATGTTTGTTCTAAGAACAATATATCTCCTCAAAACATCAATCTTTTAAACCAGTTTTTGTGGTGTCTGTCAATACTCAGTCAACTTTTCTCCTAACTTGGATTACAGACACTACCTTATGTTTTTCTTCAGTAGAAATTCATGAGAAAACAAGCCTTGAAGTTTTTTATTTTTACCAAATAAAGCTATTTTCATTGTTTTCCTTTCAGACAGGTTGACTTTTCCTTTTGTAGATTGTCCTTGATGTGATTCTTTGGGGGGCAGAAAACCCCCTGCAGAGCTCTTAACTGATTCAGGCCAATGCTGGATTCTTGACCAAGTATTCCTTTTTTGTATTTGGAAAGGAATTTTAAAACTCCCACTGAGTGTTCCTTAGCAAAATGATAACTTAATAGACAGTTGTTCCTAGGAGAGATCCAACATAATTCAAGCAAAGGAAAACAGTTCTGTGGACACAGGTCTGTAACCACAGTCTGACTTAATTAGAAGCACCACGAGTTGCAGGAAAGCTTCATTTCTAGATGTGTAGTGTTCCCAATAACTCAAGCACTGGCAGGAGCACAGACACGAATTCTACTTTATATATTCCTTCAGTTTCACCAATGGCTTTCTAATCCAAACTCTCTAATCATATATCTCCCTGGAAGTGCAAATTTCTTTTATAACTTTAGAACCCTAAGGAACACTCGCAGAGCCTTCTTCCCCCTTTTCCTCCTTTTCTAGGCACTGCTGCCTTTCTTAGCCAAATTCTGCATGCAGGCTTCTAGAGATCTTAGAACTAAGATTAATTAATTTGCATTTGATTGTTTTGGAATCTATTATCAGTTCACATATTGTGTTTCTGATACAAAAATTCTAGAGAAAATATGAAGAGACTGCAAAGTATCTGCCTACAAGTTAACAGCACTCTGATTTTGAAGCATGCTGAGGTTCAAATGTTTTGGCTGTACTTGTGACACACCATTTAAAAATGCCATGTCAGGAGTGGGGTGACAAGAACTGGCTCTCAAAAGGCTACAAAGCCTTATTCAGATTGAGGATCTCAGAAGGACCTTGTCTATTCCATCCATCCAATTCTCTCCAGTGTTGTATAAAACTTGAAATTTCATATGCAGAAATCACAAATATTCTAGATATAAAGATAATATTGCATAAACATCATACTGTTTGTGATTTTAAAAATCCTGTTGCACAGGCCCATTCACTCTCAGTATCATATTCATACTTAGGGCATCATAGATTATCTGCTTCGGTGAATAAGCTGCCCTAAAGCCTTAGGATAAGGAACACCTATTTTTATCCTTTGAAAATTGTAAATAGCTCCAAAAGTTTACTTATGTAGAGTATGAATATCAGTGTCAAACCTGAAATATGTCCGAAAACATATTTTTTCCTATAAAGGAACTTTCTTTAGCATGACACCTACTGTTTCATTATCCCATGCAGTCTGAGTAATCTTTTTTCATCATTGGCTGACTCTTGTATCCATTTAGAAGCCAAATACCAAATCAGGAGACATAGCTGAAATAATTCTGCCAAATGTGGAGAAAGAATAATTCTTTGTCAGTAAGAAAAGAGATGGCAGCTTTACCTAGGAAAAGGTGCAATCCCAGACCACAACATTTCTGGTGAAATAGCCCTAATAATTTTTTATGAACAGAGCTTTTTTATTTGATAGTAATAAAAAAACCAATTAGAAATAAAATCTTGGTTGTCTCACAGACTAGAGGTGACAGGCTAGATAGGTAATATTTATACAACACATGGGCAAGCTCTGACACTGTTTCATAAGGCATTCTTGATATTTTACAATGGACCTATTATTTGCAAAATAATTTGCAATTTTGAATAATATATTCCTATTTATAACATTTTTTTGTGAATGCACTGGCAAAATTTCAATAAACAACCCACTGTAAAACTTATAAGTGTAAAAAGAAATATTACTCTTTTTACAGATTCAATAAATTGACTAGCTTTTCTTTCTGCTGTTGAATATTGTGATTAATGCTAAAGTATTCTGGGTAATCACAAAGGTGAAAAATCTGAAGCTTTGCAGCATTACAAATTACTTAAGAATAACTGAACTTGAGTAAATTATCCATATGTTACTTTCAAATGGCAAAGATATCCAAATCATCTACAACACTGATATCTTTAATGAGTCAAGGTTATTTTACCATTTAGCTTATATGTGAAAATCAATAGATAAGCTTTCTCTTTAGCTTTCAGTCAAGTTCAGACATGTTAGAAGCTGGTGGAACTTAAAGTTTATTTGTGGTCCTATCATACACGATAAAAATCTGAAGAGGGTTATTCTGATTTTACCTTTGCTTGACCTCAAAGTTTTACTAGTTTTAGGTTTTAGGATGTCAAATATATGTCACATCCGACCTTCTGTTGTCAAACAGTTTTTCAAGATATTGTACATAAACTTGTCTTTCTAGGTGACTAGTAACACATTTCCCAAGTCTTATCATATGAATGAAATGCAGATTTTTGATTTATCTGATATAGCTGTGCAAGTCCATATTTGGAACAGGGACACAAAATGCATAGTTTAAATACATAATACCTACATTTTTTCTTTCCTTGCTCAGTGAAAGGAGATAATCTATTCTTCTTTCAAGACCTTACTATTGATAGAGCACTTCATCACCATTGGAAATGCTGCTTCAGTGTATCCCATGGACGAGGAATTGCCACTGGCTGGCCTGAGCTGAATCTTCTCAACTTAGCAATGAGGAGTATCTTCCATAGGCTGAGGGGAAACATTGGTTTCTGAAAAGAATGGAGGACATTCCCTATTAATGACTCTTCATAAAGAACTTATTTCTTGGAAAGGCCAGAAATATAAGTGAGTGCACCTTTGCAAGAATTCAACTTATTTATACTTCTAGTAGCTACAGATGTAGTGCAACCAACCAACCATTGTATATTTGTGCCCAACAGCTACCAGACTGCTGGTAATTATTTTTCTATATATCAGTATATATTTTTAATCAAATTTTAATCACACAGTTCACACTGAGATAATTGAAAATTGGGGAAAAGAAAGCAACAACACTCTGTCAGCTGGTGCGTTCTAAATCATGTACATTTGATATCTAGTCTGTACGTGACACAGGCTACAGTTGTGGTTCTGCTCGGTGTCCCTCACTTGCTCATATACAGAAGGACATCTGCCATTCTACCCTGAATATTCTTGGTTTTTTCAGGTTGCTTCTGTTTGTTTTTTATTTTCCTCTATCACCTAGACAGTAGCAATAAAGCTCAAATGATGCCTTTTCCACTGCTTCTTCTTTTCACCAGCTTTATTACCTTATTTCTGTGTACATGCTTTTGGGCTTTCTTTCATTACAATGTCTATCAGAGCATTCACATCTGTCCTCGGTTTTTTTGGTTTTTTTTTTTGGTCCTAGTGTATATCATCATAAAAGGCATCCTTTTCAAATACTTCTGGACATATTAAGAAATGACCATAACAGAATTTCTAAAACTTTCTGTTTATCTTTGGCCTTACCTTATTTTTAATTACTGTATTTTTATTTCTATTCCTTTCAACCAGCTCACTTCATTTAATATCATATGTTTGACAGATTTGGAAATTTTGCACCATTCTGACCCAAACCACAATTAGTAGTATGACAGTGGTCAGTGTTTATCAGGTGTTCAGACATTCAAAATTATAATATAAGGCTTACATACATGAATT
This sequence comes from Lichenostomus cassidix, assembly GCF_008360975.1. Classification (NCBI taxonomy): domain Eukaryota; kingdom Metazoa; phylum Chordata; class Aves; order Passeriformes; family Meliphagidae; genus Lichenostomus; species Lichenostomus cassidix. The sequence goes on along the minus strand of NC_139482.1, from coordinate 121,469,975 downwards.
GAGACAGGATGAATTTGCTTAATAAGGCTGAAGCAGTCATAAGGCCAAGGAAGCTAAGTTCTGGGCTCCTCAGGACAAGGGAGACATGAGAGTCCTGGAGAGAGTTCAGAGGAGAATGACAAAGATGACTGGGCAACTGCAACATCTCTATTACAGGAACAGCCTGAAGATGTCAAGCTGAGAGGAGACCTCATCAGTGTCTATAAATACATGAATGGAGTATGCTGAGTGGATGGTATTAGGCATTTCTTGGTGGTGCTGAGCAATAGGACAAGAGGCAATGGGCAGAAACTGATGGAAAGGAAGTTCCACCTGAACATGAGGAAGAACTTTTACTGTGGAGTGACCACACACTGGAACAGGTTGCCCAGAGAGGTTGGTTGTGGAGTCTCCCTCACTGGAGATATTCAAGAACTATCTGGACACAATCCTGTGCCATGTGCTCTGGGTGATCCTGCTTGAGCAGGGAGGTTGGACCAGATGACCCAGTGTGATCTCTTCTAACTTTTGCCTTTATAGAGGTAAAATAGCAAAAGAAGTTCAGGTAGTACTTGCAAAGGAGACACAAACTCAGGTGCTTGTCCCCCTTGGCTATTTCTCTTTGCTCAACAGTACCACTAAAGGCATGGTTCTTTCCATGGCACTTTCTCCAGTAGAAATGTAAAATCTGCATATGGTATGCTTGAATTGGAATGATCAAAGCTGCTGAGATTAACTCAAATGAGTGTAAAACAGAGGCAGATTTCCATTTCCATTGCCATCATCTGTGTGTTATTGTCTCTTTGTCTTCTTTACCCATCTAAAAACAATATGGTTTGAAAAGTACTTTATCTATATGCAAAGGGGAAACAGTGTAATATTTATGGGAAATATTTTCATCCAGTTTATATAGCCCATCACAGAGTTGTGCAATATAAGATTTTATCTTCACCCATAGATATACTTTAATAATTATCCTTGTTGCCTTTAGATGAAGAATGCCAATAACTGGTCTACTGTCCCAATATTAATGTTAAAAATAATACAGGCCATATGATACATGTGACAGGATTGCATGAATATTCCACAGTGATGCCAAAATTTGTGTTATCTCTGACAGAAATGGTATTAAAGAAAGTCCATTGTGAATCCATTCATTGCTTGTCACATTGTGGACAAAATGATTAATTATACAGGCACAGATATTTACTCAGTCAGTGTTTTTAAAGTGTTCCATTATATTAAATGTTGCTGTGTGAACTTTGAATGCATTACATGGAAAAGAGACTTTGCCTTCAAGCCTGGAAAATGAACTGGCCTGGTTCACTTGTGTATCTTAGTTTCATCTGTGAGGTATCTGATATCTGAGAAGCAGGAAGCACTGATTCGTATCAACTCTCACACATTTGGACCTTGCTACCCCTGGTCAGAGACCAAGTGACTACCAGTCTTCTGGGAGGCACCAGTGCCCCTTAGCTGAGTTGTTGGGTTCAGTGAAACTCACTGGGGAAGTGGACAGGAGGGGAAAAAAAGCCCTGAACCATTTCAAAAAACAGCACAAATACCTCTTGATAGGTAGCAATTACTGCTGCCAAGACAGGCACCTATTCCCTTGCAGTACCGTGGGACCCTAGTCTCCATGGAGAAGGAGAAACCCACAGTATGACCTCCCAGCTGGGTGCTCTGGGAGAAGGCAGGTAGTACATCCCACTCATATGAACTGCCTGCTTCTTGCTTCCCAAAGCTTACACTTGTATTTGGGTTTCTGCCACATCTGGAAGGCTGGGCAGTTAATTACTACTTACTCTGTAAGACCAGAGCCCAAGTGTACAAGGACTCTTCCATCCTGGTTGCAGCTTGCTGGAAGACCTGTAAACTCATCCTTTCTGAGGATGGGAACGGATCTTAGCGATTGGGACTCAGCTGGAAGCAGCTCACTCACCGCCTTGTACTCACTGTACACCAAGTGTACTCACTGTACACTTGTGCTGGAGAGCGCCAGGGTCTGGGCTGGGTGGCACCACATCTGGGTGGCACCACATCTGGGTGGCTGTGTTTGACATTGTCAGTGGCAGGAAAGGGCTCTGACAGGGATTTAACAGTGTAGACTGTGAAACATGATAGTATTCCTTGTTCTTATCTAGTGGTGGGTTTCTTTGGTTTTCTCTGTTGACAGGTTGGTTTTTTTGTGGCCACAGGAAGGTTTGGGGAGTTCAGCCATGTTTTCAGAGCTGACTTTTAAGAATCTGGATTTGCCCATAATATATATATTGCTGTAGTGACTTGTGGCCAGTAAAAAACCCTTGATTTTATTGAAAGCTGAAGCAGGAATAATGGAAGTGTTAGAAAAGGAAGAAAATTTGGAGGATTTCCTCTGAAGTTTTTTTTGTAGAATTCTGTTTTGTAGCATTCATTTAATATTCCTTATCAATACATCAGGAAAACCTGTCATTCTCACTATGGACAGTGTTGAAAGTACCTACAGGTACATTGTAAATACTGTGTTCTGGGTTTTGGGTTTCATTCTTATTTTTCTTGGTATTTTTCTTCCTGTTATGTTTTATTTTATTTTATTTTATTTTATTTTATTTTATTTTATTTTATTTTATTTATTTTATTTCAGATATTTTATTTTATTTTTATTTTTATTTATTTTATTTTATTTTTAAATTTTTGTTTCTTTCTTTCTTCCAAGGAACATTTCCATTCCCCTTAAATTGTTTTTTGCATTTAAAAGAATTAAATTTCTTTTTCTCAGCTCTGCTTATATCCGTAACATATATATTTTAATTTTCGCACAGAAGAGTATTAAGAGCTCTGTAGCTCCTTCTTTTTGAATAGCTCAGAGCTTGTCAAACAGTAAAGGCTCATTGAGAAAGCTCACAGATGAAGAATTAAAACTTTAAGGAATTAAACAGTTTTTTTAAGACTAAGATAAAGAAAAAAATTCTAAAATATGGCTATTAATAAACCAGATTCTGCCAGTTGCAGTTTTTACCTTCCTCCCATCCCTGTGAGATCTGGTTTTAATCCCAGTCTCTGCATCAGAATTCCATTGGGAATGAGATCTTTCTGTGAGTCAGAGCTAAAGATGTACTCCAGCAGCATGCTGTGCTAAGTTGTGGTCAGCCAATCGAATATCAAAGGGATTAAGTCTGTGAATCATTTAACGGGAAATTTCTCCTGCCTCAGTAGCATTGATGTTTTAAGGTGTGAAATTCAAGAACGGCTTAGTTCTCCTTTGGTCAGACAACTGCTCTGCAGCCTGTGTTATCAAGAGGCAGTCAAGAAGATCCCCTTGGGTCATGTGGCTGGTATACATTTTTGTATTACCATAGTAGGCTAGTTTTAACCTGCAGGATGTAATCCTATTTACCTCACATGTGGTCTGTGCCCAAGGAGCATGTGCTCCACTTATGTACACTATTTGCATTACTAGAGTCCCTGGCAGCTGAGATCATATACCAGGACACCATTTTGCTGAGTACTGTATAAACATAAAGAAAAACAATCTCCTCCCCTTCACTCAAGGGTCTTAAAACAAAATGCAGCAGATAACAGAAGAAGGGATGTGGAACAGAATTTGTCAGCAGACTATGACCTTAGGATACTAGCAGCCTGTTGTCAACATTTCTGTTTTTATTGATGAAATTTTGAAAGAAAAGTTTTAAAGGCATTTTAAAGTTACTCATGGCTAGGAGAAGCATCTTCCAGGAAGCGGGAATAGGTGGAAGAGTAGATAGCAGAAAATGTAACAAATGGACAGTGAGAATAAGTACCATGGGCAGATGGGACATAGAAGTCAGTCTCTCATTATGGAATAGGAGAAGTCAGGTACGAAAAGGGTAGTTATTGGAGACCAGTAACAGCTAATATTTAATTGAGATACAGAAGGCAGGGGTGATATTGTTAAGATATCATCCAGCATCTTTGCTTACAAGTCAGACAAGACTGTATTCATTGGGTTTTGAGAAAAACAGCAAAATAAGGCTTGGAGAAGGTTTCTAGGTTGTTTTTTACTGTTGACATTGGGGATTTGTGTGTGTGTTTTTGTGGCTTTGTTTTTGGGGAGTGCTGGGGAAGATAAAAGTAACCATTTTAGAGGTTAATCTGAAAATATGGAAAAATCTAAAGCAAATGGGATTGGTGAATGTGGCTGGATTATGGGCATTAGTGGCAGGCAAGAAGCTGATCTTGTTCAGTGTCACCAAGAGAGAAAAAACAACAGAAGAAGACATTTCTGATGGAATTAAGAAATACTTCTTAATAGCCAGTTTATGCTTGAGAAGGACCAGAGTAACAACAAAAGGCAAAGTATGGGCAAAATAACACAGATCTGTAAATTAATATGAGTCATACATTGCCAGCAAAAAAAAAATGCTGTTTCAATGCATTTTTTTTAAGAAATTGCCACAAAACTCAGACCAAACCCTTTTCCAGAAGGAAAAATGTTTAAATATAGGTTCTATATTGGGCTGAAGTAGAGAGCTGGTAAGAGACAGTTTCAAATAGTAAAATGATGTCTGAGAATGTTCAGCTCTGCTTTCCCATCTCAG